>NC_084746.1:26306551-26329051 GCF_033978785.1 Entelurus aequoreus
TGGATTAAGGATGCAATGGTCTGTCAGAAACCCAGAAACTCACTGAGCTTTTATACACACACATTAATTACAAACAAACATGTCACAGGTAAGGATTGGAACCTTGATTAGCCATTCAAACCTGTTTGTGTCACCTTTTGTCCATGTTATCAGATCAAAGTCACTGGGGTATGTAAACTTTTGATCAGGGTCATTTGGGTACTTTCTTTTGTCATTTTGATTTAAAAAGAGTAAACACAGTTGTTTGCCAATAAATAGCTTCACACAACCATTAAGCATGAGTGGAAGAAAGGTTTTTGTGTTATCATTCATATTCTCTGAAGAATGGCCAAGAAATCATACATTCTCCCAGGGTATGTAAACTTATGAGCACGAATGTATATATACATATATATGGTAATTGTAGATGCGGACTGACTCACTGCGTTCAGAGCATCTTTTTTGTCCGGACACATGTTTCCCCAACTATTTCGCCATTTTTTCCCCTTGCGCACTAATTGACTGAAAGAGCGTGCACTTGACATCACGTTATCTATAGGAAAATGCATTTTTAGACAATATGATTTGCCTGAGTGGCTAGGAGACCCCAAGAGATGGATTGACGAATGGGCAAGAAAGGACAGATTAAAAAATAATAATAGAAACATTTAAAAATTCAACTTGGGACTTCCAGCGGGCCAGATTTTTGACGCTGTTTGGTGACCACTGGTATAAACAGATAGATCAAATTAAAAGAAAAATACAATACAAAAAAATGTATGCGCTATATTAGATAAAATAAGAAAAAATACATATTGATTATTTGATCATATTAATAATGACAATATATAACAATAAACATAGGTTTATGTACATGTTTTATTCTATTTCTCTGTGTATTTACTAGGTATAAAAAAGCTTTAAAGTATTACTTTAATATTGAAAATGATAATAAACAAGCACTTTTCTAACCTTCAAAATACAGCTCGAGGGTTTTTTTCTTGTGTTTTTCAAGCACTGGTGCTAACAACGATGTGCTCGCTAATTTGATGCTCTAATGGGATGCGGTTTGATTTAATGTGGGGATTTTATTATCTGGCTACGCTGCCGAGCCTGTTTGTGGAGTGCTGACAATTTAGTGGAGGGGTGCTCAAATTTAATACAATCTTTTTTTTTTGGGAAAAAAAAAAAAAAAAGGACAGCAAGCGCCTCCAAACCCAACATGAAAGAGATTTCTAATAAAGAAAAAAACCGAGAGAAGAGTGAAAAAGGAGCAGAGGGGCAAAACGAGGTCAGGTGATTATTAGACACATTTACATATGTTTATGCACAGACAGGTATTGTCTGCAGGGGGCTCTGAGGGGGGTTGGGGATGATGGGAACTCAAGTGGAGTGGACACCATGACAGCTGCACTCTGGGAAGCCATCCAGAGGAAATCCATCCAAGATGTTGGTAACCATTTTACGGCATCGGCATGAACATCTGCGGAGCATTACTTGCTATTATTAATACACACATAAGAGACGACGTGCGTTTTGAAGGCGCTAAATGTAATGATTATAACATGCCAGACGTGAAAAGGACTCCGTCTTCCCAGCATGCCGTTCCTACTTGGGAATCTGTCCCGTAAAACAGCTTTCCGTATGTTAGAACCCCACCGAGTCACTTCATGATCCTCACATAATTATGGCTAATGACGCTCGCCGGGCGCACTTACACCTATAGAGGCAGCACTGAGCCAAAGTTTACATACAGAAAACATGGGTGGCTTTACTTTTCGTACACTATATTGCCAAAAGTATTTGGCCACCCATCCAAATGATCAGAATCAGGTGTCCTAATCACTTGGCCCGGCCACAGGTGTATAAAATCAAGCACTTAGGCATGGAGACTGTTTCTACAAACATTTGTGAAAGAATGGGCCGCTCTCAGGAAGTTAATGATTTCCAGCGTGGAACTGTCATAGGATGCCACCTGTGCAACAAATCCAATCGTGAAATTTCCTCGCCCCTAAATATTCCAAAGTCATCTGTCGGCTTTATTATGAGAAAATGGAAGCGTTTGGGAACAACAGCAACTCAGCCATGAAGTGGTAGGCCACGTAAACTGACAGAGAGGGGTCAGCGGATGCTGAAGCGCATAGTGCAAAGAGGTCACCGACTTTCTGCACAGTCAGTTGCTACAGAGCTCCAAACTTCATGTAACCTTCCAATTAGCCCACGTACAGTACGCAGAAAGCTTCAAGACATGGGTTGCCATGGCCGAGCAGCTGCATCTAAGCCATACATCACCAAGTCCAATGCAAAGCGTCGGATGCAGTGGTGTAAAGCACGTCGCCACTGGACTCTAGAGCAGTGGAGACGCCTTCTCTGGAGTGATGAATCACGCTTTTCCATCAAGCAATCTGATTGGACGAGTTTGGGTTTGGAGGTTGCCAGGAGAACGGTACATTTCGGACTGCATTGTGCCGAGTGTGAAATTTGGTAGAGGAGGAATTATGGTGTGGGGTTGTTTTTCAGGAGTTGGGCTTGGCCCCTTAGTTCCAGTGAAAGGAACTTTGAATGTTCCAGGATACCAAAACATTTTAGACAATTCCTTGCTCCAAAACCTTGTGGGAACAGTTTGGAGCGGGCCCCTTCCTCTTCCAACATGACTGTGCATCAGTGCACAAAGCAAGGTCCATAAAGACATGGATGACAGAGTCTGGTGTGGATGAACTTGACTGGCCATGCAAATAAGACTGCACCACCACAAATAGATTGCAGTTCTGTGGGAAACACTGATAGTGTCCAAAAAGGGTCATTTTCATCCCACATCTTGGCTTTTATTAACCCTCGGCATATTGTAAAAAGAAAAATATTAATAATGAGATATGTCACTAGTATGCCAAGTCTGCCATACTACCAAGCTACCATGTTTGTTATGATAGTTTGCCATATATTCACCATGTTTTTTAGCATTTCTAATATACAAAATTTACAAAATGCTTAAATTTATCATTGTGCGGCACTCGCTGGAAAAATTTTGAACATCATTCGGCATATGAGCGTCATCATTTCTCGCAGAAATGGCGGGCTGCATGCTATGTGAGCATAATACAAATGAGCGCTGGAATAACAAGGACGACTTTGACTGTGAATGCATGATTATATGAAGCCCAAGATGTCTGCAGATTTATTGAATTTTGAATGCTGAAATGTAAGGCCTTTTAAAAAAAAAAAAAGAAGATTAATTGCCTCTGTCTGTGCTTCTATTGTCTTCCAGCAAACGTACAATATAGTATATATAATAGCATACACTATATATAAGAACATACATAAACACTGCATTAACCTTACATGTTACTATGGATTTTCTCCTCACAGACTTTCATCACACTGCTGCTTTATTCTATTCTCTTTTATCATCAAATGTGGGAGAATATCTGAGGGCTACGACTGTGCCCGCACTGCATCAGACGCTTGTTTTCTCTCCTTTGATTGCCTTTTTTTCCCTCTTCTTCTTGGGCTGTGTGGAATTAGGTCACCACCACAGACA
Source organism: Entelurus aequoreus (assembly GCF_033978785.1). Classification (NCBI taxonomy): domain Eukaryota; kingdom Metazoa; phylum Chordata; class Actinopteri; order Syngnathiformes; family Syngnathidae; genus Entelurus; species Entelurus aequoreus. The sequence goes on from NC_084746.1 coordinate 26,310,069, forward strand.
CTGACACAAGTAAACATCAACTTAGTTGAAATGGAGGAGGGTCTGAATAAAATATAAGTGTTGCAACACGTTCTCTGACCAAAGATCAGTGGCATAAATGATCAGCAAAGGCAGCTCTATCAATGACGGTACCGCTTTTTGGTAGGGAAACTGAACTTGGCGTCCGTTTGCTTGTAAAATGACACCAACACTTTGTATCCAATCCTACACTGTAAAAAATGACCGTTAAAACTATGACAAGCATTTGTTGAATAGCAACAGTAAAAGGCCGTCAAATCAAAAATAGTTTATCACAGGAGTAAATGCAGTGGATTCCTGTAAACCAAGAAGCAGTAGTATTATAACTATGGTGAGAATACGTAGAAAACACGTCTCTTTACTGTGAAAATAATGAAAAATTGTACAATGCATTTGCAAATACTGTAATGTCACAAGCATGCAAACACTCTAAAACAGGGGTGTCAAACTCATTTAAGATCAGGGGCCACATGGAGAAAAATCTACTCCAAAGTGGGCCGGACTGGTAAAATCATGGCACGATAACTTAAAAATAAAAACAACTTCAGATTGTTTTCTTTGTTTAAAATTAGAACAAGCACATTCTGAAAGTGTACAAATCATGATGTTTTATTGTTTTTTACACTTACATGTTGCCGTTAATAGTATTCTATCTTTATTTGTCATTATTTATATTTTGTGAATAAATTATGTGATAATGTTCATCAGTCAACTCATTGGTGTTAATTTTCAATCTATCAAGATAAAAAAATTATATCAAATCAAATTACAGTATGTTATTTATGTAGTCTGATCATTTTCCTCGACTGATGTACCAACATCATGTGGTTTATTTTGTACATAGGTAGCATCATCTACAAAGATACAAAGAATTGCTATTGCGACATATAGTGGACACGTTTAAAACAGCTGTTTCTTTAATTCAAAATTTCAGGGTAATTTTTATACTTAGCAAACTCATCCCGTGTGCCAGATAAAAATTTGAAATTTAAAAATGAATTTGTCATCATGTCTTTCATAATGATTGTGACCCTTAGGCAAAATCCAAAAAAAGGGCAGTACCCCTTTAACCTCAGTTTGTGTTTTTTACTTTTGTAGCTTGTTTTGAATATTTTCTATTGTTCAGAAAATGGTAACTTTTAGTCAGAAACGGACTGTAATTGCTGAGACATGGATGAAATATATTCTGCTTCTTCCTACTCCTTCTCAGACGTGGTGCAGTGTGCACGTATAAGTGTGTGTTGTTCCTTAATGGAACTTGTTAAGCATGACAGAAACCAACAAAACCACGATCATTACCGTAATCAACAATAATGGCTGCCTCAGTGTGAACACTCAAAACGCTTGAATGTTCCTGACGACGACGCGGGTAGCATCACTAAACCAGCTTTCCCGCCAATGTTCCTTTCGCGCCACAATAACGAGCCGTTAGCGCTAGCACATTATTCCGCCGGCTAGCGTCAGGGCTCTAGCTGGGAACAAAGGTTGGGATTTGCTTTTATCTCGCAAAATTCCAACGTCACTTGGTGTGATACGCAGAGGATGAAACACTGACACATGTAAGAACAATAAAAAATGCTCTTTCGTGTGTCAAGGCTACAATGTCACGTAGCAGCAAATTGCAAAGAAAAAAATTGAAGAAATAAAGCTGTAATTCTAAGGGGTGGAAAAATAGTACAACTGTAATACTGTTTTTACTATTTCATACTAATTGTTGTGTTATTCTATTGAAAGATAATTTTTTATACAGAAGTTGTATTGCACTATGGCTATACTGAAAATATAGATTAATTTATTTAATTCGGAACATTACAAGAATATCATGCAGAAACACAATTTTTTTTTTAGCAATACATTAAACGCTGATTGTTTTGGATTTACGCACCAAAATATAAATACGATTATTTTACTTTTTCTACTTTTTATTACATTTTTCAATTACTACTTTAATATTATGATATTATGATTTTTTGGTTGAAATTCATATGTTATATGCTGTATTATTATTACCATATTATAGCATATTAAAATTGTGACAAAATCTTTGCAACAAAGTTTTTTTTCCTAGTAAAGTCTTGTTTTAAGGTATTTTCAAATGTTTGCAATACAGCATTATGAATTATTTGTGCAAAATAACTAACATTGCATCCATCCATTTTCTACTGCTTGTCCCTCTCAGGGTCGCGGGGGTGTGCTGGAGGCTATTCCAGCTGCATTTGAGCGGAAGGCAGGGTACAAGTCGCCACCTCATCGCAGGAAAGAAAAATAGTTTTTTTCTTCTTCTAAAAGTTTCTGGGTGTTTTTGGTTTAATATTTTCTCGTCGTAAAATGATGTTTTTGATGTCATGATTTTTTTTGGTGCTTTTTTCCTATTAGTTTTGACTTAATTTATTTCATTTTTGTACAAAGAAGTGAATATTAAATAGAATACTGGTTGTTATATGACTAATAAAATTTATTATTATTCATATAGAATAGAACATATTCATGTAGAATTTCAAATTTTTAAATTTTCTGGTTTTACTTTTTTTTTTAATCTTGTGTTTATTTCTTGCTTTTTCATATTAATTCTGACTTAATTTATAATTTGTTTTGTAAAAAAAAAAGTGAATATCGATAAAAAGAATTAAGATTATTATATACTCTAAATAATTAAATACATTTATGTACATATAAAATACAATTAATTAATGTACAATTCTAATTTAATTTATAAGAAACTAAGATTATTTTAAAGAAATTTTCAGGGTGCTTATTTTTTAATATTATTTTCTAGTTGCAGAATACAGACTTGAATCCAGTAATTCCTCCACTTTTTTCAGGGAATTTTGAGTTTTTTTTACTACTCTGTAAAAAAACAAAAAAAACAAAAACAAAAAAAAACCCATAGTTGATTGTATAACTCATAGACGACATTTACATGTATAAAGACTTTAAAAGAGTGATAGAAGTAATTAATTGTCATTTTCCCTGAACACAAAAGCAAATGAGAGCAGGCAGATGGCGGCGGGAGAGAGGATGCGCACCTGGAGAGTGAAAGGCCGGTGGAGAAGGCGTGTTGCAGACCACAGTTTCTGCCAGCAGGTTGTTATAAGGGTTAGTGTCGTGGGTACGAAGGAGAGGATTAGTTAGGAGGTAGTTGCCAGTCATGCCTAAAGAAATAACAGCAAGAAGAAAAGAGAAGGAAAAATATCAGTAAGGACAGTGGAGGAAATGGAGGCGGACGTACAATACGGTCTGTCAAAGCCACCATAAAGACATCGGCCTGTACGAGATATTATCCAAACAAACAGTCAAACAATATTAGCGCGGCAAGTGTTGACCCGGCAACGTCATCAGCCGCAGTGTTTATGTCAGGCAAATTTATCCAAATAAAATCATCCTCTGCAGACGCTAGACAAAACACGTAGACCGCCATGAATAACACGGCATCCTTATCATCCTCCGGCTGCTTGTCTAAATCTTCAAGAATGAAACCACTCATCTCGCCCGCTTGGATTTGAGTTCTGCTGTCCTGGTTGGCATTGCAAAAAGAAAAAAAAAGAAAAAAAGAAAAAGCTTTAGATTTGTAATTAGGTCCAAGTCTGCACAGGCACAGCAGGGAGTCAGAGCTTCACTGTGCCGGAATCCATCCCAAAACATGCTGTGACCTCCGCCTGACTCCCTCATCCCCTCCCTGCTGTATCCTGACAAGCTTTGCACGTTGAGGTGGCGGCCATTTCAACATAAAAAAAATATCAGCCCTCATTTCAGTCTGATGATGCTGTTGGAGAGACTGGACTTTGACACGCAAGGTGGCATTTACTGCTATTTCTGATGGCTACCGGTAATAAGCGACATTACGAAGTCTGAAGCCTTTCCTCCAACCTTGGAGCCGCCGCAGCAAGCCGCCTCCATTCAAGTGCTGGGTGATGAATATCGAGCATCGTCACAAAAAGAATGGCATGTGGGTCTTGTCTGGCGCGGCTTGCTTACCCTGGTTGAGCGTGGAGGTGCTGTTTATGTCTCCTGAGATGAAGGACGACTCCGACTGCTTCCTCACCGTGTCGTTCCACATCCGCCTGATGCGACTCTGGATGCAAAGAGAAGGAGATTAACAGCGTGACTGTTAGCTATTACAGCCAAGGCTATTGATCCAAACACTGGCAAAACACAGATAAGAAGATAATATTTGCGCTCGTAACCAAGGAGGATCGAAGGTTCTCTTTTTACAGTCGATACGATGAGAGCGTTGTCCCACAGGAAAATTCCCAGAAGAACTCTTTAAATGGATGAAGGATTATGAAGTCTTAAGGGCCATGTAAATACCATTTGTCTTTTGAGGACTGGTGTGTTAAAACAGTTCAGTTATGAATTGAATGGCAGGGTTGTACAAAAACAAGCAGAAGTAGGGGGAAAAACATTTTGGATAAGGGGATCTTGTGGATCTTTATTATCATTTTCTAAACAATAATAACAATAATATTTAATCGGTCATTGTTGTTGATTTTAATTTGTTGTCCTCACGCATGCCTGTTGTGTTCCTTATCAGTTATTCATTGAGCTAAACTGAGGCATTAATAGGCTGTTTCTTCCAAATCCAATACACATAAAACTAAATAATACACAGTTCTCTTTGGCCACACAGCAATTTATTGAAAGTACAGTGGCACCTTGGTTTTTGTACGCCCCGCTTTTATATATTTTTGCCAAAATCGTACCTTTGTTTTCATAAACCGTCTGTCTGTCTGCGTATCATTCTGCAGAACCAAGTGCCCAAAGAAAGTATCCCACGCGTAGGTGACTCAGCCTCTGTGAGATTATTTATGTTGAGTAAGTTAGCAAAACATTACACTATGGTGCCAAAGAAAGTTGCAAATGTCAGTACTTTGATAAAGAAGATGAGAAACACAAATGAATGACATCAAAGGTGATGTCTGTGTCGTCCGTTCTCATCAGCAACAATAAATGTTACAGTGATGTTAAATGTTCATTTATACATTTTAATGCATCATTTATTTGTATTCACATCGTTTTTTGCATTAAAACTATAATTATTGGCTATAAATGTGTTTCTTTTTCATATTTTTCAATGTCTGGAACAGATAAATAGCATTTACAGTCGTGGTCAAAAGTTTACATACACTTGTAAAGAACATAATGTCATGGCTGTCTTGAGTTTCCAATAATTTCAACAACTCTTATTTTTTTGTGTGAGAGTGATTGGAGCACACACTTGTTGGTCACAAAAAACATTCATGAAGTTTGGTTCTTTTATGAATTTATTATGGGTCTACTGAAAATGTGACCAAAACTGCTGGGTCAAAAGTATACATACAGCAATATACATATCAATTTTGGTGATGTAGAATAGTTACAATCAAATCAAATTACAACAAATGTTGTAATTGAGGTAAAAATAAAATGTTGTATTACTCTTTGATTTTAATTTAATTAATTTATTCGTGTTTATTTTTATTATGTTGTTTTAATTCCCTTTTTTTTTTCCTTCCTGTAAATTTTATGCATCTGTAGATTACTTCGAATTAGCGTACAAATAGCGCTCTATAAATAAACTTGCCTTGCCAAATTGCGGAGACAGCATTAATACCGCTGATCAGTTTATTATAAACAACAGTACAGCAAGTGTAACACACATAAGTTTTGCGCCGAAAAAAACTTTTTAAAGCACATACAAAAAACCTCACCACTCGTGAACGCTTGAAAAAAGCCAATTTAAATACATAAAAATTACAAAAATTGTAGCCTATTTACACATCCTATTTTATGCTGCCCTTTTTTTTTTTTTGCTGCAGCTGTTACATATACTGTGATATTGTACATGGTAATTGGGATTTGTTATATATTGTATATATTATATAAAAATATAATGTAATATAATAACATAATATATCAGTATATACTATATACTGTATATATAATATGTAAATATTACATATATGTTATATTTTATATTGCTACTATGGTACATTTTTAGTCTACTTAATACCTGCATTATCCTTTCCATCCTTTGAAATTGAGCTACTGTGTGGAACAATTTCCCTTGTGGATCAATAAAGTTTGTCTAAGTCTAAATCATACACAAACCAGGGAGGAGCCCTAACGCACTAAAAACTGGAACAAAAAGCTGAAATTCTGTGACTTAACTTTACAGCTTTACATTTTATCCCTCTTCTCTGTCCCTCTATTTTTAACACAATGCTCATTTTGGGGTTTGATAGGGCCTCATTTCTGCAGGATGGTTCACTCCTTTTCAGTGAGCCCCTTTGTTGGGGTGGGTGGAGCTATACACACTGCTGTCCACTGATTGGTTGACAGAGAAATATGAGGAAAACAAACTGGTGTGGTATGATTTTACACTATTAACATAGCTTATGCTGTGCACTGGAGTGGAGCACGCAGTAGGATAGTGGAACATCTTTTGAGGTGTCCAAACAATCAGCTCTCTCACTCTTCACACCCGACTGACACATACTGTGTGCGCGCCTCTTTCATCTCCTTACTGCTTTGTGTTATTGAACAGTTTCAGTGCTTTGTGCTTTAAGGTCTCTGCCTGAGTCCAGAACTTTGAGTCTGCCAAGTGCCGAGATGAGTGATTCATGTGGCGACGAGCCTCGGCGACACGGCGCCTCCTCGCTGGAGAAACCATCAATCCAATGAGCACCGCAGGGGGGGCCGTCTATAAAGACTTGTCAAGCTGTGGTGTCTTAATATTACCAGATATTGTTTTTACCTCGCAGAGCTCTACTCGTGAGACCCTAAGCTTTGGAAGCCAGCATGTTGGCATGGTTACGCGTCAGAGTTGCTTGTCGCCGACTGTCACTCACTTGGGTGGCCGACGAGTAGCGCGCCGTGGTTCGAGACGTGGCCGTCTTCACCGAGCTGTGGGGGGCCTCGGGTGGCAGTGCACCGCAGCAGTGAGACTGACGGAAACATTTGCTGTACTCTTTGCGCACCTGCGAAGGAACAAGACCGGGAGTAACGAGGTCAGGGCGGAGCGAGACGAACCAGAAGAGGTCAATGTCCCCAATCTTTCATCAAATGCCACGCGGCTGACAGATCTCGAAATGCCAAGGGGATTTACAACAATATCGTCTTACCTTCTTCTGCAGGAGGCAGTGGAAGATGAAGATGAACATTCCTTGAAGGGTGTTGAAGATGGTGAAGAGGTAAGCCATCACAATGGACGACTCGTTGAGGAAGAACAGGCCGAAGGACCACGTCAGGCCCAAAAGACAAAGGAGGGCAAACGCTCCCAACACCCACGACCTGAAGAAGAAGAGAGAATAATTACAATATGGGTCATGGCAGCACAAAGACAGAAACATAGAACGAGCTTGGGACATTGGCGTACCGTATCAAAAGTGCATTACCTTTTTATTACAGAATATCTTCTCAAGGGACAATACTATCGGAAGTAAACTTGGATATACTTTAGAATAGGGGTGTCTTGATACAACTGCTCCACTTCCAATACAATACCGATATTGGAGCCTTGAGTATTGGTTGATACTGATATTATCCGAAACAATATCATCGCAAAACATAGTACATAGTTGTATTATTTTGTAGTGTGAAATGTTATAAAAGGCATGATCAAGTGAAATGGTATGCATGAAAAACACTAACCTATTTATCAATTGGAATGGACTTATGTTGTCTTTAAGTTGAAGTGGAGTGGTAATGTTTTTTTTGGGGACAACTAGTGACCACATTAATTTATGAAGTTCAGCTCATAATATTAGTTAGTTGAATGATGCAGACACGTTTGTTACTGGATACGTTCTAAAAATTAATTTGCAACTATAATTATTTGTTTCTTTTTTATGTTGACAAAAGTCGTGTTTCACACTGCAATATTGTTTAAGTATGTCTAGCTTGTGTGCCTAACTGTTGTGTAACTGCTAGCTCTTAGTAGCCTACAGTCTACCATGTTTACCTTTTGAAAATGACTTCACTAAAATAAAATAAAAAATAAACTTGTGTGCTTATCGGGGGACATTTTGATGTTACTGTAAACGCGCTGCAGGACTACTTGTATCGGAGGCCTTTTGTTGTAAATGCAAATATGAGCATCGTTTCTGTAGTATGTCATCCTTTGTATGAATTTCTATCTAATGTTTACATATTTATGTATGATTTTATTTGATGTGTGCCTTGATAAGATGATTTTTTAAAATGTATTTAGAAGTAAAATAAAAAGACCATTTATTGGGAAAAAGTATACTGGTACATGCAATTATACATAAACATATTTATCATGCAGAAACAATAACATGTACTTTGGAAATGTATTAATGTCTAATATTGTTTTAATAAATAACATTGGCAATTAAAAAAATATATAAACATTTACTTGGTTTGACTAAAATAAAAGTGGGTTACAGCCTAAAGGGGACATATGATGAGATTCCACTTTTCTGACTTATAAATGTTATTACAATGTTGGACAATTGGGGTTAACCGGGTTGTGTTTTGCAGTCTGGCTACATTGTGACATCACAGTGAGGTAGACGTACTTATTTGGACTAAGTAAAGCTGTCAGCCAGAGGGGGATGAGCTCTGTATGAGGCCAGCTGAGTTTGAATAATCACAAGAAAAGGTAGGATAAAGTATTATTTCCATCTAATCTTGGCATGCATACAATAACACCGACATGCAGTGACATAAATGATGCTAAAAGCAGCTGTTTTTTATGCAAGAGAGTGTGCACGTGTACCTAATGTGACCGGGTAACCTATATAATGTTTATGAAGTTTATTTTCGACCGTGTCGGGGAAAACGTGGTGAGGTTTGTCTTCAACATACCTGTATACATTTAACAAGGTACATTTTTAAAAGATAAATTATGACACTTTTGGAGAGGGTGGTTTCATTTGCAATCTGGGAACCCTTCCAGAATCGAACATATTTCAGTCACATGCAGAAAGTATGTTATAAAAGTGACTGTAGATCAACATTCATGCAGAATTTACAGCAAACTATATCGAATACATTATCTCGACCACAAGGACATGTTTTAAATGTAGATTAAAATCATCATTGGCTCCCTTTAATGATCGTTAGAAAATGCGGGTCCCAGGTTTAGTCCATTTGAGAACTGGATGCTCAACTGATTTCAGGTGTGTAGGAGACATACTTGTCCACTTTTTTAACTTGCAGTGGATAGTAAAAAAGCCTTACACTGACTATTCTGAAGTATATCCTATTTAAGATATTTAGTATTGTCACTTGAGAAGATATATTGTAATAACAACACTTGCTGTAATATGAGTAGTGTACTCACTTTTGTTGGCTACTGTAAACCCATTCTTACATAAGATATTGTATGACTTGACAACAGTGTGTTTAAGGAAAAAAGAAGAATGGAGCATAAAAGATGATACAAAGTATTGCTCTTTCGGTTTTTATTTGGAGCCCAGAGATTGTGTTTTTCCTTGGTGGCTTCCAGGAAAGACCTCAAGGAAAGACGATCACTTCGCAGTCAATTTCAATGACGACGGCTGGTCGGTCGTTATGGATACACTCGAGGGAAGCGAGAAGACCTTCGAGAGAATTGAGGAACATTACCAGGAATAATGAGACTTGGTATAGAGAGAGACGGCGGGTTGAACTCGCCGTTCATTATTAATTGGACTTTTTCAGAATGGGTTTACATCCAAATAACCACAGCGGATGTAACCTTCGATTTAACTTTCGCACACGCTTGGCTGCTTTGAGTTAGAGAGGAATTAATGGAAGTTAATGAGATCTGACAGCACGAGATTAGGAGTCAAATGTGAGGTGCTTTGATTATAAAAATGGTGAAAAATGAAACGCAGATAATGATCTTCACTTTTGTCAAGCAAGGAGAAAGATGGTGGGCACTTGTCCATCTACAATATGCGTGCACCAGTGTTGGGAGTAAAACAACTAACATTATCATAGCAATGGTAGTAATATTGGTAATAATACTATAAATATTGGTATTAATATTTGTAGTATTATATTAGTTACAATATCTGTGTGACACACATTAAAATCCATTTAACATTGTGATGACCACAAACATTGATTTTGGACCCTTTTGTCAAAAGTTGTAGTAGTATGGTGCCCTCTGTAGTTTGTGGGGTTGAGGGGGATGTTTACATTGTCCTAAATAGAAATATATTAGCATTGTTTTGGTAGTACGACTTCCCTTCTCTTGTATGTATTATTGCATGTTTGCACAATCAATGCTCACAATAAATAGTTTTTAAAGAAAGTTTAAGTGGTGTAAGGTAGCGGTTCAAAAGTGAGAGGTGCCAAAAGACTTCAGGGGAGGTGCAGCAGCTTGAGAAATTAAATATAAATATATTTTTTAGGCCTGCTAAGTTTACTTCAGTTACGTTTAAAGGCAAATCTAAAATATTTGTGTGTTGGGAGAATAAACAGAGTTTTTACTAAAAATAAGGTGTCAATTTGAGAGGAGGCCTTTATTTGTGCAAATGCTTGGTTAGGATACATGTCAGTTAATCGGTTGGCTTACAATTGGGGAATAAAAGATCTACAAAACCCAAAACCAGTGAAGTCGGCACGTTGTGTAATTCGTAAATAAAAACAGAATACAATTATTTGCAAGTCCTTTTCAACTTATATTCAATTGAATAGACTGCAAAGACAAGATAATTAATGTTTGAACTGAGAAACTGGATTTTTTTTTTTTTTGCAAATAATCATTAACTTATAATTTAATGGCAGCAACACATTGCAAAAAAGTTGGCACAGGGGCATTTTACCACTGTGTTACATGGCCTTTCCTTTTAACAACACTCAGTAAACGTTTGGGAACTGAGGAGACCAATTTTTGAAGCTTTTCAGGTGGAATTTTTTCCCATTCTTGCTTGATGTACAGCTTAAGTTGTTCAACAGTCCGGGGTCTCTGTTGTGATATTTTAGGCTTCGTGTTGCGCCACACATCAATGGGAGACAGGTCTGGACTACAGGCAGGCCAGTCTAGTACCCGCACTCTTTTACTATGAAGCCACACTGTTGTAACACGTGGCTTGGCATTGTTTTGCTGAAAAAAGCAGGGGCGTCCATGTTGCTTGGATGGCAACATTTGTTGCTCCAAAACCTGTATGTACCTTTCAGCATTAATGGTGCCTTCACAGATGTGTAAGTTACCCATGCCTACGGTACTAATACACCCCCATACCATCACAGATGCTGGCTTTTGAACTTTGCGCCTATAACAATATGGATGGTTCCTTTCCTCTTTGTTCCAGAGGACACAACGCCCACAGTTTCCAAAAAACATTTGAAATGTGGACTCGTCAGACCACAGAACACTTTTCCACTTTGCATCAGTCCATCTTAAATGAGCTTGGGCCCAGTAAAGCCAGCAGCGTTTCTGGGTGTTGTTGATAATTGGCTTTGGCTTTGCATAGTAGAGTTTTAACTTGCACTTACAGATGTAGCGACACACTGTAGTCACTGACAGTGTTTTTTTTAAGAGTTCCTGATCACATGTGGTGATACCCTTTACACACTGATGTCGCTTTTTGATGCAGTACCGCCTGAGGCCACTCCGTTTCCCGCCATTTTTCCACTTTTGTTAACTTTATGAGGAAAAAAAGTATAGATGACCACAAAATGTTGTTAAAAAGTGGGGCATTAACCAAATATTTATTCTTACAAAATAGTCTGTTTACTTAAAGTAAAGTGCCAATTTAATAGGATGCCTTTATTTGTTTTGCAGTAGTTTTTAAATTATTCTTAGTTTGCAGTGTAACAAAGGCCACAAAATTAGGGTAACACTTTAGTATGGGGAACATATTCACCATTAATTAGTTGCTTATTAACATGCAAATTAGTAACATATTGGCTCTTAATTAGTCATTATTAAGTACTTATTAATGCCTTATTCTGCATGGCCCTAACCCTAACCCTAACCCCAACCTCAACCCTAACCAAATAACTATACATTAAGTCTTTGTTACTTACAATATGTTCCCCTCGTGCCCAAATAACTCTTAATTAAGTCTTTGTTACTTAGAATATGTTCCCCATACTAAAGTGTTACCAAAATTAACTGCAGAAAATACTTTGTTGGAGGAACAGAGGAGGCTCACTGTGCCATATTTCCAAAACCTCTGCTATAAGTCAGTATAATTCACAGACACTAATTTATAACACTCGTGTACAGTTGAACCAATTTTCAAAGAAAAAAAAGACGACAGCAGTTTGCCATGAAGACATTAAAATAACTGACAGTGTGTAAACTGCCATAAAAATACTACCAAGACCATAAAGTGAAACCTGCGGCTGGAGACAAATACTAAAAGACCAAGAAATACGGTTGAGGCATTATTTTCTTTTTACACCAAAACAACACCTGATCTCCCCCCGGCGTAACCCACCCACTCCCCAGCCCTCCTTACCTGATACCCCCCAGCCTGGAGGAATCGGGTTTCATGGAGGTGGAGTGCTTCACCATCTTGTACATGGTCACCACCAGGAAGATGACATTGACCTGTCAAAACAGACGCATCAGCTTTTAACTCGATGCACTTAGAGCGGCGTCCGATTCCCTCACGCTCGTTATGTTTCACATGCACACAGCTCTATCGCTATTGACTTTGGCTCGATCGCTTAAACTACTATGGCAGCCTATCTTTACCTGTGCAGAAATTTAAATACCTCAGCAGATCGTTAAGACTCGCGGGGGAGAAAAGGCAACAGTGAGGGTTAACGGAGGTTAATGCGAGCGATCTACCTCACCCGGCGCTCATCTTGGTCATAAGCTGAATAGACCACATTACGCTTTAATCCGCACACGTAGGGTGAACATTGGACCTGTAAAGAAGCATATCTATTATAGCGAGCCGCAAGAAGCGCAAACAAAGACTTTAGACACTTGGTGAGCTGCCATATTTTAGCGGCTAGTACAGGGGTCGGCAACCCGCGGCTCCGGAGCCGCATGCGGCTCTTTGACCACTCTGATGCGGCTCAGCTACATACTTGTCAACCCCCCCGATTTTCCCAGGAGATTTATGGATCTCAGTGTCTCTCATAGATTACTCCCAGGGAAAATATAATCCTATTTACACTCTAATTACTAAATAAAGGGAATGCCCTAATTGCACTGCAGTAATTGTCCTCTATAGCGTTTACAAACAGCGTGCCATCCCGGCCACATGTTGTATGTTTTGTTTTTTTTTGCACACATAGGAGACAGCAAAGCATACTTAGTCATCAGCCACACAGCTTACACTGACGGTAGCCGTATCAAACAACTTTAACATTGTTACGTTACAAATATGCGCCACACTGTGAACCCACACCAAAAAAGAATGAAAAACACATTTCTGGAGAACATCCCACCGTAACCCAACATAAACACAACACAACCAATACCCAGAATCCCATGCAGCCCTAACTCTTCCGGTCTAGATTATACACCCCCGCTACCACCAAATACCCCCACACATTAACACCCCCACCCTCTCCGTGCGTTGGTTGAGCGGAAGAGTTAGGGCTGCATGGGATTCTGGGTATTGGTACCGTCAGTGTAAGATGTGTGGCTGCTGAGGTAGTACGCCTTGCTGTCACTTACGTGAGCAAGCTGAAACTGCATTCTGCATGTGGTCGAGCAGGTACGCTGTTTGGGCAGGCTGTAGAGGGCGCCAAAAGCAGTGTCATCACACCCTGATATTCAGGAGTCTCCCGGGAAAAATGAGAGGGTTGGCAAGTATGACGCTATCAAGCGCCATTTATTCACAACTCGCGGGCCGCACTAACATCAAATTTCCACATTAAAGTGCGTGCCGGTGCGTGTGTCGGAGACCCCTGGTTAACATAGCACAAAGCGTTTAAGCTTTATATGCGGTGTTTTTCATTTTAATTTTTTTTGTGGCTCCCATTATTTTCTTTAATTTGTGAAACTTGCCAAAATGGCTCTTTGAGTGGTAAAGGTTGCCGACCTCTGGGCTAGTAGAACGAGGGATGCACAACAGGGCTTATTGCTACCACGGGGTAACAAAAACATGAGCTTCAATTTGAGCTGTTTGCATAACACCTTTGATATGTGAAATGTGATTTCCTTGATCAATTGCCTGATGCAATATACTATATTGAATTTACAGGAAGTGAAACAAAAAGATCATATACTCTTCTGGCAGGATTTTCAACAAGATTTTTGAGTGTCGGTTTAGCATTCTTCCATTTGTGACCCTGGCTCTGCGTCTCTGTTCTGTTTGATGGTTTTCCAAACCAAAGTCATGCCTTGGTGGACATTCAAATGGGCTGTTCCTCAAACTGTTCACGTAATGTTTCAAAATGTTAAGTAAAAAAAAAATTAAATAAAAAAATGTATTAAATAAGAACATTCCTTAGTTATTAAACAAATTCTAAAAATACGTAACAATAGGGGTCCAAAGGGCACGTGATTTCGCAATGCATTGTGGGTGTCGGGTAGCCATATTTGCTGGACGTAAGTTTCCGCGGTAATGTGAGAAAGAGCAACAAACTGGATTGAAATGGATCTTTCAAAATAAAAAAAATCAAGAGATCGTATTGAGACAATCTGTACCCTGTTCCAAAGGCACACTGCCTCGAAAAAATCTGTAAAAATTAGTGGAATTGATCTATATAAACATGTCCAATGGACACAGGAGGTTTGAGTAAGTTGACGTCATTTCGAAGCCAAACTTGCCTATATTTCGTCAACGGAGTCAGTTTTTTTTTGCCGGTAAAGTATTTAGAATGCAAAGTCTGTTAAGGCTCATTGTCCTCCGTCCAAATTGCGTGTAATCTACAGCTTTTATCTCTTATGTGTTTGAGATTGAGTGAGGGTGCCCAGCCTTGTTTCATAAGCAGGTTTCCCGGAAAAAAACAAGCCCATTATTACTTTTAAATACTTTTGATTATTGTGCTACCGCTCCGAAAATAATACTCATTCATATTTGTGCTTACCCAAGACTAAAAGTAAACAGACTTGCTTTTTTTCAAAATACTATATATCGTTTGCTGCCTGCGGTTAGCTAGCATTCTTTGATTTAAATTTACCAGTCTGAAAATGCCATGAACACACCAACATGTACAAGGGGATGGCTTTAAAAGTCATGTTTGATCGTCTCACAGCTACTATGCAGGCTATTCGCCGTCTCTTTATTTAGCTTCATAACCCGACTTCATAACCTTGGCTTTGCTTTCATGCAGGAAATTAGAAAAAATCTGAAGCAATCATGACCACGATTGATGCAGTTAATGATGCCGAACTTTCGCGCCATGTTTTAAACTTGTTTAAGATAAAAACAAAACCTCAGCACAGAGTCTTGCATTCAGCCATGTAAATAGGGGATTCAGAGTCCAGCAAGGCCCACAATGCAATGCGTTTTCACGTTACACTTTCAAACCCCATAAGATGTAATGTAATGAATTAGCAAGTATATCCCCTAAATTATTTAAATGTATCATATTATGCAAAAGTGACTTTTTGGTATTGTTCTAACAGCAATATGTGTCCCTAAAAAAATCAAAGGTCAGTTTTGGAAATTTTAAGTTTTTTTAATGGATGTCAGTTGGACAAAACCTTTCCCTATTGACTTTAAAACATACAAAACAGGCTTAAACATCTTAAAATGAAGCCTGCAGTTCTGCCAACTATTAGTTACAGAAGGGGAAAGTTTTACATTTGATATTTTTGTTTGTATAAAAAAAATAAACAAAGGACATTAAGTGAACAATAGCACTTCTTGGGGCCACACACACTGTCGGGGACCGGTGCCGACAGCAACAGCTCATTAGCTTAAAAGCTACAGACACACAAAAACAGCATGCTTATTAAAATCATTTAAACGGTCTAAATTGCAGCATTTGACCTCTTTTGGGATCTCTAAAATGTAGTTAAAATTGTAAAAAAAAAAAATATATATATTATTTATTTAATTGATTAAGAGAAAAAAGCTTTCTCTGCTTGACCAATCTGGAATGTCTTATTCAGGTGAGTCCCCTAAATCCTGTATTCCCATTTGAATGCATCCGGATGTGGAAACAAAGACGAGCGTGCGTGGAAAGCCAAAGACTCCAGGTGAAGGCAAGGATGTGGAGAAACGAGAGGCAAGGACGTCGTATTCTGGATGGTTTGTTCTCTAAGCCGCTGGGGCCGAGTTCCATCAGCATGAGGAGATGCGTTTAGTGACGACACACATTCGATGAGAGAACGAGGCGTAGAAGCTGGGAGGCGCTCTGCAGAAAACTGGTCTCCGAGGGGCTTTTCGCTGCAATATTTAGCTTTCTTCCTTGCCTGCCAAAGCCATCTCACAATAAGCATTGCTGCCAATGCCGAGCTTTGAGGTTTTGCGTTAATTTATAGCCCATGGACAGACGGACATGACAGGTTTGTGTATGGATATGCAAGAGTATGTCCGTTTTTCCTCGCATGTTATGCTTCTGTGTGTTGCTGTCAACGCCCAATGCACCACATGCAGTATTAAATAGTCAGGTCGGAGACATGTCCGAGATTGGCTGGGGATGTGACATGATCCTCAGCGGCAGCTTCTAGCTAAAGGTCGTCCGGCCCGCCCACTCATTACTTCCCGAGCCGCTCTTGTTTTCCTATCGAGCAAATGACCTTCATGCCTGAGATGTCGACTTTCTCCTCCTCATGGCGTGATGAGACACTCCTCCAGAGCTTGTGATTTGGAGGATTACAATGATGGATGCTGAGCAATTTTACTCGTTTCATGCAAATTCATCTTGCAACAGCAGCGTGAGGGGGGGTCACACACAATATTGATCAACATGGAGACACCTTACCACAATTATGAAAGTTACAGGGCCAATGAAGCTCCAGATGAAATGGTTGTCTACTCGCAGCCAGCATCTAACCAGGGAAAAAAAAAAAGTTTAGGGCCTGATTTCTAAAGGTTTGCATGTATTAAAACATGTGCAAACTTGATAGCACACTCAAAGCTGATCTACTAAACTTTTGCGTGTTTGTCTTCATTAACATGCAAAATATATGCTGATCATCAAAACACCCACAATACTGATAGGAGAAGATACAACTATAATTATTTACCATGTGCAATGTGATTTATCAACACTAATTGCCGGTTTGCACGTTTTGGTGTATGCTGGCGTTTTTGTGTTTCAAATGTGGTTAGTTTTTTTAATTTAGGAAATATATTACTAATGCACTGGTGATGCAATCCCGTATGCATGCACAATCCTCATTTAAATAAGGCGGTCTGCATCACTTTCAATTGCACACGCAGTGCTGGTAGATCACACGCAACATGCCCACTCATTTTATTTATTGTACAAGCTGTTTAGCGCCTGGTATTTGGATCTTAGTAAATCAGGCCCATAGTCTTTTATTCAACTCAACCACATGGAGTTGCCAGGCAACTACTTAAAAAGTAGGGCATTAATTTGATGAGGTATTTACTTGTGCAAGTACTTGGATGAACAAGACATGTCAGTTGATTGGTCGGGTAATAAGGAGGTGTTTATTTAAGTGGAGGCATTAATTTATTCACCTAGTGGTTAATTGAGGCACGGCATCCATGAGAGCGCAAGGCAACGCCAAAACTTTCAAAATGAACAGAGTGGGAGTGTCTATTTGAGGAGAGGTGTCTATTTTTGGCGAATAATAATAAAGACAGCATCTATTAAAGCAGAGGCCATATTTCCTTATTTATTGGAGGAATTTGTCATTGTAGTGTTTATTTTATAGTTTATTTATAGTGGTGATTAATTGCTAAACAGCTTCAATTGCAGCAGAGACCAGAGTTAAAAAAAACCCAACTACAAAACAGAGGCCTCGAAGATTTGGCAAGGTTTGAAATAAATGCTACTGTACATTACAGTACCTCCAGTAGTTTGTCTACCTAAAGTAAGGCATCTATTTGAGAGGTGGCCTTTATCTGTTGTGTGTGTATGGAGCAAGACATCCTGGGTCAGGGGAAAAAGGGGAGGATTTGTTTCAATCCATTACATCAGCTCAATGCCAAAACAAGGTCTCATTGATTAGCTGCAAGATAATCGGCCACAGCGAAACGAGCGAGGCTCCTCTGACCACAGAAAGCTCGACTCAGGGCAGCATCGCCCTCAGACTTCAGCTCCAAATGTGTGCTTCTAAACGAACTTGCAAAAATCTGTGAAATTAGAGCCTGCAGCACAACACGGTATGTTTTTTGGGATGAAAACGAGCAGAAGAAAAGAGCATAAACTTTAAACTGACAAGGTCGGCAATTATCTCCATGCAAAGAATAAAAAAGCCCAGCAGGTCAGCGTGGCTCGCAGAGTAACATTCATTAGTGTTGCGGCTTTGCTCTTAGCCGTGACAGGGTGTAAATTTGCCAGAGGGGCAGAGGTGGAATGCTCTTTGTGATATTACTATCATTAGCACAGAGGACGAAGATAAATATCCTCCCTTCTTGCACTTACGCTCGTGGCGTGCCGTAGCTGCGGTAGTCCACGGCCGCTGAGATGCCCACCACCGCCGCCGGGAAGAGATAGCCGACAATGTAGTAGTACTTCCGGCGGGAGAACTCGCTTTCAAACACCTCGACCAGCATGAGGTACAGCTGCACGCCTTCCAGACACATCCAGGCAAAGGCGGCCAGGAAGCAGAAATGGAGGACTCCGGCAATGATGGAGCAGACCAGCTAATAAGGAATAATGTTGTTATTTTGGGTGCAGATCTGAATACAGGTGCAATGCTAAAATATACTGTATATAAATCAGGGCTGTCAAAAATTATGAGTTAACTCACGCGATACATCATAATAAATGATTGCATAAATCATGTATACACACATATTAATCACACAGTTTTTTTTGACCGGACATGCTACTTTACCAAGTTTTGAGCAAATCAATGTTGTGCATTCAAGTAAAACATTTTATAAAATTACATTCTGACAATTAAATTGCATTCGTTTCCAGGTATTGGGTTTTTTCTTAAGTTAATTTAAATTATGAGTAATAACCCTTGA
>NC_084746.1:26331551-26491551 GCF_033978785.1 Entelurus aequoreus
AGTACAAAAAAATTGTATCGGCACACCCTTAGTTATTATATACACTACCGTTCAAAAGTTTGGGGTCACATTGAAATATCCTTATTTTTGAAGGAAAAGCACTTTAAACTAGTCTTAACTTTAAAGAAATACACTCTATACATTGCTAATGTGGTAAATGACTATTCTAGCTGCAAATGTCTGGTTTTTGGTGCAATATCTACATAGGTGTATAGAGGCCCATTTCCAGCAACTATCACTCCAGTATTCTAATGGTACAATGTGTTTGCTCATTGGCTCAGAAGGCTAATTGATGATTAGAAAACCCTTGTGTAATCATGTTCACACATCTGAAAACAGTTTAGCTCGTTACAGAAGCTACAAAACTGACCTTCCTTTGAGCAGATTGAGTTTCTGGAGCATCACATTTGTGGGGTCAATTAAACGCTCAAAATGGCCAGAAAAAGAGAACTTTCATCTGAAACTCGACAGTCTATTCTTGTTCTTAGAAATGAAGGCTATTCCACAAAATTGTTTGGGTGACCCCAAACTTTTGAACGGTAGTGTATATCTAACCATGCTTTTAAACCATAACATTGGGTCTCACATTTGAACAAAGAGTGACCCTCTTTTCACTACTCTCTGCGCTGCACCAATATGTCACTTCTATCTTCAAACCACCCAAGTAAAACCTAAAGGCTAATCACACTCATTAGCAAAGACTATACCTTGGGTTCGGTCATGTTGATGCCCACCAGGAAGACCAGCTCGCCGATGAAGAGGTTGAGGCAGAGGTTTTTGTGGATGGTGTTGCGGTCGTTTTGCAGACCTCTGAAGAAGCAGAAGGTGTAGAGGCTGATGGCCAAGCACACCAGCGACACGGCGATGCCCATCCGGGTGATGACGGTCAGGAGGAGCTCGTGCACGCTCCCTTTGCCCTGTTGACAGACATGATGAGGGCCCTTGACCTCTCGTCATATAGTAGATTCGCTAATAAAACAAGTCTTTCATTTGCTGCAGAGAGTGCCAAGTGGCTATTTAAAGAAGGCGCCAATTTGAGAGAAGGCCTTTAGTCGTACAATAGCTTGCGTACAACCACATGTTCATTGACTGAAAGTTGGGGAAAATAATGTGTCCATTTGAGGGGAGGTGTTTATTTGTGGACACCCAGAGAATAGTTTAATGAGATATGGCATTTACCTGGACCTAACATAGTATTGTACAAACAAAGGGTGTTCAAACTTTTTCCAGTTAAAACCCATCAAATGTACAGTATATCAATACACAGTACAAGCCAAAGGTTTGGACACAGCTTCTCTTTCAATGCCTTTTCTTTATTTTTATGACTATTTACATTGTAGTTTGTCACTGAAGGCATCAAAACTATGAATGAACACATGTGGGGTTATGTTTAACAAAAAAAGGTGAAATAACTGAAAACATGTTTCATATTCTAGTTTCTTCAAAATAGCCACCCTTTCCTCTGATTACTTTTTTGCACACTCTTGGCATTTTCTTGATGAGCTTCAAGAGGTAGTCAACTGAAATGGTTTTCACTTGACAGGTGTGCTTGAAGCTCATCGAGAGAATGCCAGGAGTGTGCAAAGCAGTAATCAGAGCAAGAGGTGGTTATTTTCAAGGAACTAGAATATACGTATTTTCAGTTATTTCACCTTTTTTTGTCAAGTACATAATTCCACATGTGTTCATTCATAGTTTTGATGCCTTCAGTGACAATCTACAATGTAAATAGTCATGAAAATAAAGACAACACATTGAATGAGAAGGTGTGTCCAAACCTTTGGCCTGTACTGTATGCTATGCTGTCTGAACAAAACATTGACTTGACCTCCTGAAAACAAACGTCCTCTTCAGTTTGTGTTTTGCATGACAGTGCTATATTTTTGTTCATTTGTAACTCTGACCGAAGAAAAAACTAAAATAAATGTACACTGTAGAGCAGTGGTCCCCAACCTATTTGTAGCTGCGGACCGGTCAACGCTTGAAAATTTGTCCCACGGACCGGTGGGACAAATTTTTTTTTAACATAAATAAATACAATCATGTGTGCTTACGGACTGTATCCCTGCAGACTGTATTGATCTATATTGATATATAATGTATATATTGTGTTTTTTATGTTGATTTCATAAATAAAAAATAAAAAACAATTTTTTATTTTTATTTTTATTTATTTCTTGTGCGGCCCGGTACCAATCGGTCCGCGGACCGGTACCGGGGCGCGGCCCGGTGGTTGGGGACCACTGCTGTAGAGGATGTTAGTTTTCAGGAGGTCAATTCAATGTGTTTTTTTAGACAGATTATCATATATTGATATACATTTGATTGGTTTTCCCATCTTTAATGTACAAAATGTGTCTTGCTGGAAAAGGTTTGGACACCCTTTGTTTATAAAAAGTAGATGCCAAATCTCAATGAATGAATGGCTACCTGTCCACAAATAAACACCTCCCTTCAAATAGAAACATTACTATTTTTCCCCTTAGCTCATTCAATAAACTGACCTGTGTATCTCTGGTCGTACAGAAGCACCCCTGGTGTAAACAGGCGCTCAATGATAGAATTCTATGACGGTAGAGGCCTAACCCCACTCGGTTACATTCTAGTTTGATCTGTGTAGCAGGATGAGAGATGTTAACGGGTTTCTGAGGTCTAGGAAAGATCAAAGATTTAAAAGCGAGCATGTTTGAAGACGGCAGCAGGCAAATGTGAAAATAGCCGAGTGGAGCACAGCAAATATTACATCGGTGGTCTGCAAAGTGAGCCAAATCCCCCTGTGATATTTGCACTTTTATTGAGGGCAAGAGCTGCAGCAGAGGTGCTGCGCAGGCCTTCGGCAGGAGGCTAAGCTTTGCCTTCAGGGGGTTCTGGTTTCAAGTTGTGGTTAAGGTTGAGGTTAAGACAGATGACGAGGGACAGAGTTCACGGTTTGGGGACGTATTATTAAATCAACCACAAACTGATCCCCCATATTTATTACGGCCTGGGCTCTTGCTACATGTGCCATTTGTCAGGTCATTCAATTGTAATTGCAATTTTGTGACCAAATGTTTTGGCAGACCACATCAAGAAGTTTGAGCTGCAGTCGTATCGTAATTCTCAGGGACATGAAATATTAGATAGTGACCACAGTAAAATATGTAATTGCAGTAGGTCTGATAATCGTACTCCCCTAGCCTGATCCACCATTTCATATCTATGGAGGGCCAACATTGAATGAATTAATAAGTCTTTAAATAATTTCATGTGACATTATTGATGAATCACGATGGCAGAGGGGTTAGTGCGTCTGCCTCACAATACGAAGGTCCTGAGTAGTCGTGAGTTCAATCCCGGCCTCGGGATCTTTCTGTGTGGAGTTTGCATGTTCTCCCCGTGACTGCGTGGGTTCCCTCCGGGTACTCCGGCTTCCTCCCACCTCCAAAGACATGCACCTGGGGATAGGTTGATTGGCGACACTAAATTGGCCCTAGTGTGTGAATGTGAGTGCGAATGTTGTCTGTCTATCTGTGTTGGCCCTGCGATGAGGTGGCGACTTGTCCAGGGTGTACCCCGCCTTCCGCCCGATTGTAGCTGAGATAGGCTCCAGCGCCCCCCGCGACCCCGAAGGGAATAAGCGGTAGAAAATGGATGGATGGATGGATTATTGATGAAAATTAAATTAAATTCTAATTTGAATGATTATTATAATTTGAATCATTATTAAAATGCGTTAATTGTGTCATTAATTTATTTAATTTAGAATATAAATATGTTATGCAGTCATTCAATTAATAATTTCATGATTTATTTATTGATTTAATTAACCATTGACACATTCAAGTAATTATTTGTGTATTTATTTATTTTTGTTTATTTTGGCCTTTTTGTCAGTGATTTTGTCACTCACCCATCAATGTCTGTAATTAATAGATAATTAAATAAATAATTGTAATTTTATATTAGATAAAGGTACAAATTACATTTTAATTATAATTAATTGATGACCCATTATAATATAATGACAATTATAAACAGATGTATATATTTTTTATCTTATTATTATTATTATTATTAATATATAAGTTACTTTATATTCTGCTATATTTACCATCTTAAATTTCACAAAAAACTTTTAAAATGTACTGTATGGGACACATTATGTGACATAAATAAAATATTCCAAACAAAATACTCTACTACTGCTACTCAGTTTAAAATGTAAACTGTTTTATATCCTGATATATATATCATCTTGGACAAAAATCAGTCATTTGCTGGGTTACATTTGTAGGTTATTTTCATTATCTACTCCCAACTAAAATGTCACAAAAAGCTTGTAAAAGTACTTTGAAAGAGCGTCCTTGTCACACACACACACAAACACAGAGGGAGAGAGCAGAGCCGAGAAACAGATCGTTCTTCCATTATTGTCATGTCCGCGTGCTTTTTAGCTGTCATTTTAACACCGGTCCGTGTCTTTGGTCCGTGTAGCATTAACACTTAAACTGAGGTGAATTGAACTGCGCCCAAATTCAATAGCAAGCGGACCGAGCCCCGTCTCATAAGTGGTCACGGTCTGCTTGTTTGGTAATGATGCCGTTCACACATGACCAAACAAATTCTAATTGCAGAGCAAATGCACCAACGTTCCTTTGAGCAGAAGTGAACATGACAAGTGTGAACGCACCTTTACGAGAGCAAGAGGAGTGAGCTTACCACATTTCCTCGATGTGCCATGAGGATGGCGAAGTTGGTCAAGTGATTGCAGGAGCATGTGGTGTGGCTCTTGTTGGTATCCAGCAGCTTGCAGCCCTGAGTGGACCAGTATCCCATCATGCTTCGCTCCGAGTAGTTCCAGAAGGAACAGTTGGGATTGTAGTAGTGCTCCTTCTGCAAAAGCAAACAATTAATCATACATGAGCCCTCGCTGCAGTATGCGTGGCTGCACCTTACATCTTCCAATATGTGTGTGTGTGGGTGTGTAGATATTGTACAAGTAAGTGTCAATTTATATTCTTTAAGTGTAATGAACTAGTTGGAAGGAAACGGATGAAAGTGATCCAAATCAGCGAGCTAAAGAGAGATGAAATGAGAAGGAGACGTGACAAGGGTTACCGCGGTAACACACAAGCAGGAAGTCAACTTGCTCCCCCAATTCTGCTTCTCTGATCTCAGCTAATTGCTACTCGCGCCGCACAAAAAGCACAACTATTCTTTTGCGTCTGGCAATCAAAATCCGAGCTGCAGCCGCTACAGTATTTAAAAGCCCAATGTCTCCGTGTGGTCTAGAGGGGGAGTGGTGGGTGGGGGGAGGCTTACATCCAGGTGCTCCAGCGTGAAGATCACCGGGTCGGCCACAAACACACGGCTGGACTCCTTGGTAATGGAGGCTGAGAGGATGTGGGAGTTGACCGTGAGCGAAAGGTTACGTTTGTCCGTGTTTCCAAGTCCCCGCAGCGTGGCGTTCTCCGTGCTCAGGAACTGACCCAGATGTTTGTACAGCACAAAAACCAGCTTGGCCACACCTGCAACAACCCACAGACAGAAAATCTTCAGGGAAGGAGAGCACAAAAGCAGAGAACAAATCATCCTGGCAGTGAAAATGGACATTTCACTTCTGGGAATAGTTTTGTTATGAATAGTTAATAGGGGTGATACTTCTCGCAAAAAAAACAAAAACCTGTGTGCTGAGTTTTCTTGTCTTACTGGATAATAAAACATAGAAACAAAATGGTAATTGAGAACTGTCCAGTCAAATAATATATAAAAAAAGATATGCATGTTTAAAATGCTTAATTTAGGCCAAAGATACATAGAATATGCTTTAAAAAAATCTGTGATGGAGTGAAGCTGCAAATGTAAAACATAACATTTTTAAAAAGCTTTTTATAAATACTCAAAGACACTGAACATATATCAAATGTAAAATGTAATAATATACCATAATACAATATATATAAATATTACAACTGTTTTATTGAACTAATTAATTCATATGCATATCTTTTTTTTAAACTTTTAGTATGTATTATTTGTCTGAGAATCTTAAAAAAGTGGTTTTGTTTTGAAAAAAGAAAGCTGTTTTTTGTGGTTTAAGAAAAAAGTATTAACATTTCAATATACAATTACCTAAATTACAAATCTAAATAATGATACAGCCTGTTATTATTCACTTAAATATGATTAAGAATCTATATAGGTTTTCTTTTCTCCAGAGTGTAAAGTACAGATTAGCTGAATCAAATATAATTATCATCAGTGGGTAATATGAATCATAATAATACATCATTATTTATATATTATTTATAGTGCTTCTCCTGGGGATTTGGTATCTCTTTGAATTACCATTTGATTTACTTATGTAATTATGTTTCTTGTTATGAAAAAGTTGCTTAAAATGAGTTATCATCCACACAGTAAATGTTAATGGGCTGGGGTACTCGGGCAAAGATCAGGTCTTTGGCCAAGTGGTCAAAGGGTTGAAATATAAATTAAAAAATGACATGTTTTCTCTTTTTATTTAGTTGGTTAAAAGACTGTAACAAGAAAGTGGAAACAAATGTTAAATCCAAAATGTTTTTATACACTCTTAACTACCTGAGGACTATTTTGTCCTTTAGTTAGTCTATTAGGCTAAAACTTTACACTTAGACTATAATTATGACCAATTTATAACCCTGTAACTCCGTGGTATCGGATTGACACCCAAATTTGTAGTAGCACCTAAAAATTTTGTTAAGTATCCAAACAACACTAGAATAAGTGCTTAATTATTACATTTCAACAAAAGTGTAGAGAGGATATGTTAAAACAGAAAATAAGCAGATATTAACAGTAAATGAACAAGTAGATTAATAATACATTTTCTACCGCTTGTCCCTCATAATTTTGACAAAATAATAACATGGGAAATGACAACATGTTACTGCATACGTCATCAGCCAAATTAGGAGCCTTTTTAACCCGTTTGCTTACTACTAAAAGATAAGTTGTCCAGTATGTTCACTATCTTATTTAATGACACAGTTGTTCTTTAATTGCAATAAGTAACATATGTTTAATGTATCACAAGATTTTCTGTTCAAATAAAGCCAACGATGACATTTTTTGTAGTCCCCTTTATTTGAAAAGTATTGAAAAATATCAAAATACATTTTGTTGCCAGTACCGGTACCAGTCCGGAGGCTCTGTGTGTAAGTAGCTCCCTAAAAAACATCTGTTCAGCTGTTAACATTCATTTAAATGATTAAAAAAAACTAAAAACTATAATGTAGCGCTAAAGGGCCGAGCAACCATGAAAAGTGATGTGTTAATCAACCTGTAGCAGTTGTGCCTTCTCACCGTTTTTACTGTTGACTTTGACCGTGTTGGAGGAGAGCTGAAGAGAGGCTCCACCCCTGCTGGTCTGGGGGAACCTGAAGTCTTGCACCTGGCCGTCTGTGCTCACCACATACACATCCAGCACTGAAAGTAAAAGAGAGGTAGAGAGAATGTTTAACAGAGCACAAACAAGCTGTCAGGTACATGTTTAGGTTTATTGTAGCAAATAATGCAATGTAATTGACAAGACCTCATCGAGTGCCATTTACTGAAAGCCTGCAAGGTAAATGGCGGAGGGTTTGATCAAGGAAATAAATAACAACAAGGGACAGCTGTACAGCGTCCCGCCGCAAGAATGTCAAATATTCATAAGATCAAAAATATCATTGAGCCTTTTACTTCGACTTCCCCTCGTGGCTTCAGACAACTTCGTTGCTCCATGAGCAAATCTCTGAAAATCCTCCAAATTCCGCCAGCTGCTGGGGGGTGCTCCCTTTGATGTGGGAAATGACAGAGGGGGGTAGGGGGGCATGAGGACGGCGGGCACACTCACTGGCTCGCTCAAACCAGAAAATGGCCTCGCTTACGTAGATTGATGGCTCCTGACAGACAGAGATGAGAGATTGCCCTCCGTTTTTGTCTTCCCCGTCTCTCTCAATTTTTTATTTCAAGTTTTTTCGCACCCCAAAGTCTACCTGTGTTGTTTGAGAACATTCTGACCTGCTAATTGGACAGTAGCATAATTCTCTCACTACTTTTCAGCCCATTAAGGGGGGTCAGCTATTATAAGGCTTGTTTTAGTTCAGTTCAACTCACGATGGTACAGTTTGCAGCATTTAAATCCTGACCTGGCTTGTGGGAGGTGTAGGCAGATTGATTTTATCCCCAAGATTTAGGGTGGCAAAGTAGAGACATTGGTGTGTAACAATGTGGCTTCCACAGCTAACATTAGCACATGAGTTTGTTTTTGATATTTCTCGCCAAAATCTGCTCCACAAAAATCCTATCTTAAAACCACCCAATATTGTTTTGAGATAAGAACTGTGTCTCGGCTAATTGTTACGCTTTTAGTTGCAAGCAACAATTACAGTAAACCCTATAAGATATGACCAAAACATCTGGTCTTATTTGCTAGCATTAGGTTATAGCTACAGATGGACATAACTTTGTTTTTCCAACCATTGGAAAAACGAATTTGAGTGTGAAGGACAGTGCTGAGAAGAAGATGTGGATGGTATTCATTGAAGTAAAGAAAAAATCATCAAAAAGATGACATACATATCCCAGGTAGTCTGCACCATACTGAAGCAGAATGAGTTGACAACACCCGCCAAGGATGTTGAAATGTCAAACATTTATCCATGAAAATATGGAGAATCTGCTGATGGTGACATAGATACCATAGAAGT
This sequence comes from Entelurus aequoreus, assembly GCF_033978785.1. Classification (NCBI taxonomy): domain Eukaryota; kingdom Metazoa; phylum Chordata; class Actinopteri; order Syngnathiformes; family Syngnathidae; genus Entelurus; species Entelurus aequoreus. The sequence goes on from NC_084746.1 coordinate 26,340,263, forward strand.
CCACTCTGCTGTACATTATTTTTACATAACTTCATTAAACTACTGTAGTTGTTTGTACTACATTTTATTGTATTGCTTTTCATTTCATATTTGTTATCTTAGCGTTTTTTTTTTTAAAGACATGTTACATGTTAAAATGGTGGTGTTCTGGGGGACCAGACACCAATTAAATTGATTTCAATTAATTTCAATGGGAGACGTTGATTTGAGATAGAACCAGTTAAGTTCCTAAAATGAGGTACTACTGTACCTGTTTCGACCAATGGAGACGAGCCAAGCGAAAGCACAAAGTTCGAATGTTTGCCCTCCTTCATTTAGCTGCATTACCCTCAATTCCTGCCGACTGCAGAAAAACAGCTCCTTACAAAAACCATTAATCAGTCCTCTGGCAGGGGACAAAGCGGCCGATCGGCTTGGCTAACTACCAGTTATGAGAACTGGCTGGACGAGGGAGAGGAGGAACAGAGGGTGCCGTGTGAATGGAACAATGTGGCTGAAATGGCGTCTTTGTTTCAGGTCTGCGAGTCGCTTGGAGTTCATCTTGCAGCACACGCTCAATGAGGCGACTTGGCGGGGTTCAAAATCAATGAGGTAGAAGGCGAAAGAAGGGCGAGCAGGAGTGCGATGGTTGACTGCACAATGCTGACTTACCTGAGCGAGCTTAAAGATCCCCTATTGAACACAATGTACTTTTTAACAACACTCTAAGGGTAATGTATCCTGAAAGACAGTTTATGAGCACATAAAACATCATATTTCTCACTTGTTTGCACCACTTTTGAGAGAAGAGGTATTACCAACCAGGGATGTGTAGCAAAACTAGGTTCCTCCTTTAATGTTGTCTATTTTTAGTACCGGTTTGGGAACCGTTTTAGAAGTAGCGATTTGGTACTATTATTGATATACCGTATTTTCCGGAACATAGGGCGCACCGGATTATAAGGCGCACTGCCGATGAATGGTCTATTTTTGATCTTTTGATCGGACGCGCAGAATTTTTCAGGACTTATGCAGATCCCAAATACACATCAGCAGGTACCAGAAGGTAAGAAAAGTTGCGTTTGCATAATATTGCGAAACAAAACACCAGATAATATGTCTTGCCTTATACACACTCCATAACAATACTAAAATGTTTAATGCGCCGACAATCCTTCAAGCGGTGCAGCTTCATAGCTTACCAAAGTCGTACTAAAACATTTTGATAGATTTTTGAGCGCCGTGTGTAATGTTCTATATTTTCAATGGAACATTTAAAATGTTGGTGTTGTTTACTTGAGACCCATCATAGTGCAGTCTACACGTATCTCTTACGTTTGACTGCCATACTGGTCACACTTATCATTACACTATGTACCAAATAAAATAGCTTCGAAGTGGGTATGCTCAACCAAAAGTATTCCTTACATTAGGCGCACTGGCTTATAAGGCGCACTGTCGAGTTTTGAGAAAAACATTTTTTTAAAGTGCGCCTTATAGTCCGGAAAATACGGTACTGTAAAAGTAAACTAAACAATACCCATTCCCCAAATTTCCAAGTTCTTATCATGACACATAAACCTTTCCTCCTCATGGATATGAAACCGCCTCTGACCTGCCCTGAGCTGAATGAGTTCGCCCATTATACACACCCACCACCCAAGAACAAAAAAAGAAAGAAACGGGTTTCGCTACACATCGTAAAATACATCCTGCATGTCTGCAACAACAATCCATCGGTCAGCTTTGGATGTGGGAGCTGTAAGTTCAGTCTTTCAAATCTATTCATATTAAGTTAAGTTAAAGTTAGAGTACCAATGATTGTCACACACACACACACACACACACACACACACACACACACACACACACACACACACACACACACACACACACACACACACACACACACACACACACACACACACACACACACACACACATTACGTGTGGTGAAATTTGTCCTCTGCATTTGACCCATCCCCTTGTTCACCCCCTGGGAGGTGAGAGGAGCAGTGGGCAGCAGCGGTGGCTGCACCCGGGAATCATTTTGGTGATTTAACCCCCAATCCCAACCCTTGATGCTGAGTGCCAAGCAGGGAGGTAATGGGTCCCATTTTTATAGTCTTTGGTATGACTCGGCCAGGGTTTGAAGTCACAACCTACCGATCTAACCATTAGGCCACTGAGTAGGTTACGAATATATTTGTACGAATTATATACGAAAAGATTTGTCGTTACCTATTTTAACCTCACTCATAAACACCTTATGATGGGACTCTCTGTGAATGTAGCTAGCTATGCACAGCAGGAGACATTGTAACTCTGCTTCTTAATACACCTCACGCACACCTGGTCTGCCAGATAAAAAGAAAACAAAGTATTCAGACACCTCTAAATTCAGTTTAAAAATAACAATAAAAAAAGACTAGTGAGATGTATAGAAACTTTTCCCGGAGACACCAACTGAGACTCTAACATGAGGCAAGTATCGCTCTTTCCAACGATCCGATGCATCACTCCCTTCCCCCATCTAAAAGACTTACTGACAGAAAGACATGTATTTGTATTTCTAAGCATATTTGTTTTGCTTTTTCCATGTTTTTTGCTTACTTTTTGTATGCCACAGTGTCAATGTAAAATTACATGCACATGCGTCGTGGCCATTTATGCAAATTAGACCCACCTCCCAACCCACCACCACAAATAGATTGCAGTCCTGTTGGAAACAATGAAATTTGTTTAATGTGTTTTTCTAGGCTAACTTAGCATGACGCTGCTACTGTTAGCATTGTAGCTCACATAACTATGCTGGTGTCCTTCGTTTACACCCCTTAATGTTACGTTGTTGTGTGTGATACGTTGGACAAGTGCATAACTACAGTCTATATCCTGTATACATAGTGAAAAAAGTGCACTTTGTCAACAAATACAGATCATTAGCACTACAGGGGCCCTATTATGCAAAACCAACTTTTTTTTTTACCCATTGGTACCTGCTTACGTGTATTTACGATTTGCATAAGTCCTGAACATTTAAAATCAAATTGTGGAAGTTTTGCAGATATATTTATAAGATAATCTTGCCTTCCTTCCTACTTACTCCAAATGGTTCGTTTGGAATTGTGTTCAAGTGCAACGACAGCGGATTATCCATATATGGTAGAAATGTACCCAAACATCCTTGCGCAAACCAATTTAAATATATGTAAAACCAGCTGTGCAATAACATCATGTCGACAATGAAACCCAATGAAGGAAAATGCTCTGTTTGTTTGCTTTAACTAGCACAACTCACTACACTAACTTTCAGCCTCATCTGAAGCAAAAAGTGCCTTACCTTTAGCTTTTACGATTTTTGGCAATGTGCCTTTAACTGTGAAGAAGTCGTTTCAAATGTGTGTGCAAAGATTAGCCCTGTTTTATCCACAGACCTTCACAAAAAGATAGATTTTCCGAAATAAAATACTTTAAATGGCGTGCTTGGTGACTACTATTTATGGCAATGAAGGAGGTTAGAAATATGTGCATGATAGATTAGCAATGTTAGCTCAAGTTGTTGGGTAGCTAGCTTATCCTTCTAATGTAAGACAATATCATCAATGTCTTGCGGCAACATAAAAAATGAATTTCCTAAAAAACAACTTTTAATTGGATCAGTGCCTACTGTGTTTGGCAATCAACCAGTTAGTAATATAATCCAGTATGACTTTCGGGATGTCGCTCGTAGCGTGCTTTACTGTATAGCCATCCATTGCTTACAAGTGTTCAAAGCAGCAGCAGTGAAATAATTAAAGTGATATAGAAAATAATATATATTGTCAATATATAACATGTATACGTTCAGAATTTTGCATTGGAGAGATAAATACTCAGTAGAAGTTTAAACCTTAGTGTATGTTACAGACCTGCAGCCTGGCTTCTGATTCCATTCTCTCTTCTGCCAACAACGTCTCCTTATCGCGCCGACAATAAAACACGGGGAGTTTGTTGATCTCGCTATATTATCTAGGATGTTGTGTAGTGGTCAAGGTCACTCATAACTGATGGTTGGTGCCAGTCAACGATGTCCAAAATGAGCATTAAAAGTAAGAAAACTCAAAATTGCAAAAAAAAAATGTGACCGGTGGGGGCGAAGTGAGGAGAAGGTAAATTTGCATCTAACAACTCCGCCTCTCAAAACTAGTCGTTTTGAAAGGTAGCAAAAATATGGCTTACAAAAAACTCTTCCAAGCACTTATTTAAACTGTCAAATTTCAGCATCAAGGCGGGATTTCGACTGACACACCTCCGAAACGTATTCCAAATTGAAAAATAATATACTACAGGACCTTTATAAAAAGAAAAAGTGCCCATGGCGGTGATTTTCTGGTTGGCGCAAACTTCCATTCATTTCGGTATGGCCGTCAGCCAAGAAGGAGCCATCGGCAGCAATAGCAGGCAGTGAGTGACAGGTGTTTAAGGCTGATTGCTGCACCACTTACTGATGTTCTCGGTGGGCACTTTGACAATAGCCGGCTCGATCAGGTTCTCGGCAAGGACAAACGCCCCTTCCTCCAGGGTATCCAGTAACATTGTGGCGGCGTGCGTTTGTTCCGTGGAATTCATGTCTTTCCAGGACTTCAGAGCTTCCGGCCTCAGGAGGTTGTCAACGGTGTCCACAATCGCCTGTATCCATGGAGACAAGTGAAATGTCAGACCGCACATTCCCGGCATCGTAACTCCAGGATTTAATAACGCAGAAAGGCAGGGAGGGACGGGGGGAATTTGTTGAATGATAAAAAGGGCATGCATTGCCTACAGTGACAGCTAAAATGGATGTATCGACAACACTGCAACTGAAGCAATGAAGAGGGTTAAGGGGAGTCCAGTAACTGAAATAATCGTATGCAGGACTGTCGGGAAAGTAGAAAGATGCTTTTTAATTTTCTAATTAGTTTGTGAAATACTTAAGAGCTGAACAACAAAATAACAATGTTTTTTCCGCTGTTGTGAGCAGGTAGTCATGTGAAAAAAATGAGGTGCAGTTGTTATATTCCTGAACCGCTGCATACAAAATGTTGAACATTTTACAAAACATCCATTCATTTAGTTTAGATAATTATGAGTCATGTATTGGAATATGGGATCCATTATTTAAATTTGTTTTAACTATTAAATGAACCTAAAATATGACTTATTTTATCTTTGTGGAAAATATTGGACACAATGTGTTGTCAAACCAATGAGATGTGATGCAAGTGTAAGCCACTGTGACACTATTGTTCATTTTTTAAATGTTTTTATTTAATTTTTTATAAATGGCTGTGATGATAATGTAAATGAGGTATTTCTAATCACTGCTATGTTGGAATTCGTATGAATATTGATACTGTTGTTGATATCATTAATTTTTGTTTGACTACTTTTGGATTGTTTTGTGTGTCTTCTCAATTGCTCTGTTGATTGCTATTCTGAATGTTGCTGGGTTGTTTGGTTTTGGAATTGGAATTGTATTATTATGGTATTATTGTGTATTATTTTGTTGGACTGATTAATAAAAAAATAAAAAAAATAAAGACATGTATCCTAACTGTGCTGCTGGTGATATTTTTCTGACATTTTCACGACACTGTGGCACTTTTAATCAACCCTTTTAGTCGTATCAATGAAATTTCTCACAGAGCTCAATGTGCTCTACAAAAACACCCACTGCAACTTTATGGTGTTCAGTCAAACTACCGTCAAATTTATTACTCACTTTGAAGGAGATTTATAATGAATTTGCTCTCTTTTGACAATAAATGTTGGTACATCGTTGGATACTCGTGTTCAACAATGTCAAAGCATCAAATCATAAGGTTCATGCATTTTGGCGTGAGCTTGCATGCACTTTTAGATGCCACTGGGTTATGCAGTCCAACTACGTCATGACGTCACTGCAAGGTGGAAGCACTTATTTAGACATTACATTCGGCTCTCAGTCAGAGAGGGAGAAGCTTCTCCCCACTACTTCAGGTATGAGGTAACAGAAAAGAAAAAGTAAGATAAAGTCATATTTTCATCTAAATGTGGCATGTGCATTCTACCACAGACCTGCGACATGCAGTGACGTTATTGCTGCTAAAATCTGACTTTTTATGCAGCTCAGAATCGATCGCCGAGTGTGCAGGTGTACCCAAAGTTTTGACCGAGTGGATCATTATGTTTATGAAGTGTATTTTTTGACCTGGGGAAAAAAAATGGCGGTGACAACTTCAAGATATATAGTACAGGCCAAAAGTTTAGACACACCTTCTTCTTTATTTTCATGACTATTTAAATTGTAGATTGACACTGAAGGCATCAAAACTATGAATGAACAAATGTGGAGTTATGTACTTAACAAAAAAAGGTGAAATAACTGAAAACATGTTTTATATTCTAGTTTCTTCAAAATAGCCATCCTTTGTTGTGATTACTGCTTTGCACACTCTTGGCATTCTCTCAATGAGCTTCAAGAGGTAGTCACCTGAAATGGATTTCACTTCAAAGGTGTGCCTTATCAGGGTTGATTAGTGGAATTTCTTGCTTTATCAATGGGGTTGGGACCATCAGTTGTGTTTTGAATGGAAAAGTGTGTCCAAACTTTTGGCTTGTACTGTATATTTAAACAGTGTATATTCTCAAAAGATATATGATAGGGGTGTAACAATTGATAGATACATCGATAGATTGATTAATATTCCTAAATTTCAAGTATATCGATCTATGCTCGGCAACTTTGCCTTCCAAGAGATAGTTATCGATCAAAGATTGTTTTAAAAGGTAATCGATCAATTTGATTGATATCAGAAAATGGAAAACATTGGATTTAAGAATGATAGACTATATATGAAGTTTAGCACTAATAATAAAGATTTTAAACGTTAAGTCTATTTTCTCCTCTGTGGCGTCATCAAAACAAAAATGCCAGATATCTACGGTGGTCGAGGAAGGTCATAACAAATGCAAACGCCACAAGACAATAATGTAACATCTGTGACATGTGTGTCTGTGTAGGGATGATGTTTGATAAGAAATGATCGATTTCGAGCCTATTATCGAATCCTCTTATCGAACCGATTCCTTATCGATTCTCTTATCGAGTCCAGATAGGTTGTTGTAAATGGAAAAAAACACACAATATTTGGTTTAACAAAAGCTCACTTTTATTATATAAGAAAAAAATGCAATCTAATAAATAAATAAATATTGACTGTTGTTACCCAAAGTATATTAAGTGGGATTTTTCAGAAAAACAAATATATATAGTAACACAAAAACAACCTGTCTCTGCGATCACTATAGGTGTATAAATAATAATATAGTGTTAAATAAAATCAGTCCCTTGGGCACAAAACTGAAAATAATACAGCTTTCCAAAAAGTGCAATTCTGCTGCTATTTGACATAACTGTTTGTTATGATGCTTTGACATTTTTGCACTTTGTTTCTTTATTGAAAGAAAATTCTATGAAGAGAAAAGTTATTTGCAAATGTGGATACAATGCTAAAAAATGAAAAGTTAAAGCTAAAAAAAGAAATACACTTTGAGTTAACATTATTTCCTTATAGGGGGAAATATGTTATGAGCTAGGGAATATAACAAATACACTACCCAGCATGCAACGGGAGTGACGAGCATGCGCGGTAGCCCCGAAAAGTGTTGTTGCTTATGTCACCCGGCAGCTAAGAATGAGCACGCTGTGAAAGTAAACGTCAAGAACTCAGCCAACACGCCTCGTCTGCATTATTTATAATTAGACAGACACCACATAGACAGTGTGATTTTGTTTTGTTTACAAGGAAAGAAAAACGAAAGTTAAAAAAGGGAGATGTCATACATGTATGTGCTGCGGTTGCTTTAAGAACGTTGTGACAGCTGCCGTAAAGGAGGTGCGTTGATAGCCTGGTTGCTATGTTTCCGGTTGGTCGTAAAAGTGTTGGTCATGTGTTTGTACCCTGCTCAAATCTCTCAGTAAAATTATTCATTGGATTATACCTTTTGTTTTGAACTTTATTACACCTTGGAGCGCTTTTTCCCGTCCATTTTTTTCCTGCTTTCGCTATCTGCGCCTAATGACTGAGCTACGTGACGCCATTTCTTGAGATGTCCCACGGGGCATTTCTGGTCGGGACGGGATTCGTTCCCAGGGATTCGAATAAAGAACTAACTCTTTTTCTTTACTATAGTTGTCTCGATAACGGGTACCGGTTCTCAAAAAGGGATTCGAGTCCGAGGACTCGGTTCTTTTCTTATCGAACAACCGAGAAAACCGGTTTCGAGTATCATCCTTATGTCTGTGTGCCTTTAAGAGGTGGTGCTGTTGTGTGTGACGTGTGCCAGAGTGGCAGCATGACTCGCAGACACACATTTCAATATCATAACTTTCAGCTACAGCACCATTGCAAAAGCCACAACAAATACAAACGTCACAACACATAGAGCAACAACTTTAAACCACACAATGGAAGTGACAGCGGTGCAAGTTACGGCGACGCACTGATTCCCGGAACACAAGGAGAAATCCTTTCATGAGAAATAAATAAATACAAAAGATGGATGAAGGAGGCTATGGAAAGCGACGGACCATCAACAGGGATGAGGGGGCATACATGTTTCCTCACACCTGGAACGCTGTCCGTCATCGGCGATGCCAGAGCGAAGAACAGATACTGTATGGCCGAGTCAGGTAACATTATTTAGCAGATCAATCTACTCTTAAAATGTTGGTTACTGTACTATTATTGAAAATTGTTATTTCAACCTATAGTGTTGTTTGCGCTCTATTCAAGTAAGATGTGAATGAATTGGCCATTAATTGTTGTTTACTTTGTTGTTTGTCTCCATAATTAATTTATACTTCCTACTATCCTAATAAACATTCTCAAGTAAGAATACTACGGTATACCTTACAAGAAATAACAGGATACTAGGAAACTTCACCAGCAGTGTCTAATATCCAGTATTTATTTCACAGTCACACTGCTGAATTAGTTTTTCTAAAAAGTTGCTGAATCAATTTCAACTCACTGAACTGTTTGGTATTATATCGTTCTTAAAATAATAAAATCGTCCCTGAATCATATCGGCAATCACAAATATCTAATCCGATTCGAATTGTTGTTAAAACAAATCGTTACATCCCTAATAAATGATGATTGTTTATAGATTAAAAACATCAGTAGTCCCCTTTAAATGGAAGATTGGTTGAAAAACATGGCCACCATTAAAAGGGAACTGCACTTTTTGGGGGAATTTTGCCTATCGTTCGTTAAGCAAAATGCATTTTGCAAGGGCATGGGCAGGACTTAGCAGTTAGTTTTCCATCATTAAATCTTTTTCTGAGAATATCAGTAGTACACATATGCTAGCATGACTTACAAAGCCTTTTGACAACAACCATCGGGGCACCGCAATGGCTGTACATTCCAAAATAACAATCTTGTGCTCGCCACAACCTTGCAAGCAATTTTCCTTCAGGAAGGAGGGCATTATCGCCAAATCCAAAGTGGTAGTCTGACTGAGGCAATACAAAAAAAAAAAAAAAGGTTTGTTTTCAATGTCAATCCTTTCATTTCCTGCTTTGTGATAAGATGGAAGTAAGCAAAACATTCCACGCTAGTATCATATGCTGATAAAACAGCTTTGACCCAGCAAGGCTTGAGTTCACAACTACTCCTCGGTCCCGCTAGGTCACACATTCCTGAATCCGGAGTATCTCGGAGTGGCGATTAATCCTGCAGCGACAATTTAACCCTAGGTGCCATTAGCCACGGCAAGCGCCACAACAATAACAGTAATTAACCACGCCGTGGCCCTGCTCATGATAACAATTAGTCACAGCTGTGATTATTCAAAACACTTAAATGACCACACGCCGCCGTCTGCCTGGAATAGCGAGGCAGCTGATCGAGCAATAATGATTAATCGATCGCTTCATATTAACGACAGCCACTGACCTTGAAGGCTTTCCACCGGCGCTAACTTGTTTTAATGTGTGTGTGGAGGACAGTTGGAGTAGGAGATGTTACAACCAGGAGGATTTATGCCTCCTCCCTTTGACCGATGATCCATCCTCAAGGGTAACGTGAAATCCACACCAATAATGGAAAAAAAGGAGCACGGGCAAAGACTGCGATGTGATTGAATTCCTTCTGATTGTCACCTGAGTGACACTTTCATCAGAGGCATAAAGCGGAATATTTGCTCCCTACAGTTGTGGAGTGGCATTTACGAATACAGCCAAACTAAATCTGTCCGACTTTGGTGGATTTTGTCATTTTCTAATAGAAAATTGGAAATACCGTATTGATGTAGATAAATGTATGAACTAAAAAAGCACTCAGAGCGGATAACTTCCATTTTAAAAAAAATAAATCATGAATCCAAACAGTGATATAGATCACTCACAAAATCTAATGACTTGTTCCTTATCCCATTTCTGACATATGCTGAAAGTTTAATCAAAATATGCCGATAACTTCTTGAGTTATTTATAGCGGAATGAAACAAACGGCGTGAACCCGCTTGTCAGTCATCTATTGTCTTTGTCTCTGTGGGTGCAAGCGGGTCCACAAACTTACATGTACAGGCATATAGAAGTTGAAGCTTGTAACGTAAACATAAGGTAATTTAGTAGAAATTATCCTAATCAGACTTAAAATGTAACCAGTTGTTCCTTATCCCAATTCGGACATTTCCTGAAAGTTTTGTGAAAATCCCCTCATAACTTTTTGAGTTCTCTTGCTAACTAGCTAGAAAACTGGCTAACTGACAAACCCCTATGATCGCATAGCATAAAAAGACTTTGTCGAGAGCAGCAGTTCTCAACTGGTGGGTATTTCTCTTTAAAAGATTCATTCGAACGAGTAACGCTCCTTTAAGGGAACGACAAAAAGTATTTCACAGTTGTGAGCTATTCTTACTTGTGCATCTCAATAAATAAGAATATAGAGCAAAAGTTTTACGATGTCAAGAGTTCAATTAACACAAGCAATTGAAGGCTCGGGAAGTGTTTGCAGTTTGTATATCAATTAGAGCTTACACAGGTAGTTTTCATTACTTAATTTTTTGACAATTTATTAACTTTATGGGATGTGAATCTTACAACTCACAATGTGATTCCGATTCTTGGGGTGACAATGCGATTCAGGTACCATGTGTGACATTTTCCAACATGTGACGTCAGCAAATATATATATTATAATATATGGTAGAGGTTTACCCTAAGAGTTATGCGGGAAACCGCTATTGTAATCAATAAGCTACTTCATTTTCTCTATCATCTTGTTGTGGGGCAGACTGGCTCGTACATGCACATGCACCCCCTCCACTGTTGCCATTTTTAATAAAACTAGCATAGAGTTCTAAGCTATATCTGTCAGTAGCCTCCATATGAAAGCACTAAAAACTACAACATGGCTGACAGGAAGAGGAAGCAGTCGAAGTGGAGGCTTGTAAAAAAGACCGCCAACAAAACGGTTCATCTTGAAGAGACGGTCAGAAAGCGGTTTAAGATGGTATATAAAACATGATCCATGCAAGATTTTTTGACCAAAGAACCACCATTACATGTTGTGTAGACCACAAGGAAGTGTTTTATGCCCCCAACCTCCTTTTAGGGGAAATGGTGGTTCCCACAGCCAATCCAGTTGAGACAAACTGGTCTAGAGATTTGTTCAGTAGTACCTCAGTTTTAATACGCACTAGTTCTCGATAAAAAATGTCACCTCAGTTATCTTTCGGCCGAACATTGCGGGTAACAAGTATTTGGTTTGCACAATAAATACATCAAGTGCCCAAACAAAGAATCCCATGCACTCTCTTTTTGATATGCCTGCAAAATAAGTCAAAGAAAGAAATAAAGCGGCGACTGCTCGCACTTTTCTCACAAAGATGTGAGAAACACTCTATAATTAAGGAAATAACTCAAAGCAAAGTACTCCCCAAATTCCTCTCATCCACGTCTTTGCTTACAAGAGTATTCGATAAAGGTAAAAGTGATGTTCAATTTAATTAATCCAGCCAGCAATAGATTGTAGTCTTGCCAAACGAGATTGAATGTCAGAGATTTAAGGCACTTTCTGTGTTAGCCCAATTTGCACATTCTAAGTTATACTTACACGGAAATCTGACATATATTACTTAAAATAGGCAAAGCAATCTGCCAACAGAACAAGACCAATTTTCTTAATAGGTAAGTTATAAATATCGGATCAGTTTTTGTGTCATGCGTTGGCGTTGTTCGCCACATTAACGATAGCCCACTCAAGAAAATGAGCTCTAAATGTCTGGGGATGATACTGACAAAAGTAGAACGGAACATTAATGGGTTCCGAAATTAAACCCAGAGATAAAGTGTAAGTATAAAAGGGGGGTGGGGGGGCTATGAGGAGAAAAGGCCGATGAGAAATGATATAATGTAAGCAAGTGAGCACAATGCCACTTTGATCACACTTGTGGCTTACAGGGAGGTGCAATTACAACCGTGGGAAGGCAATTATTCACACAATGTATAAAGAGGCGAGAAGAGAGAAGACAGGGTGAGAAGTAGAGTGTGTGGAGGAGAGGGTGGTGAAAGAACGATGCTTGAGTGATAACATTGGAGGAGGACAAAGATGGGAGAGATACTGATGGAAGGAGTTCATGAGGAGGCAGCCAAGCACATACAGAGAACAACAGTCAACGACATCATTTTGTTGCTGCATGCTGCTAAGCAAGGGACCGGGTCAAAAAAATTATAATAAAACCATAATGTAGAGGCTATCTGATGTACCTTCATGTACGCCCTGCATGTCTTCTCTCGCTTTTTAAGCTTTTGGCAGAAAAAAGGGGGTGAGAAACAGGAAAGCGGTAAATAACCAGGCCACTTACCAATAAATTACTTGTGCTAATGGGGTGGGGGGAGGAAGAGTAAATTTCATGTGGAAATGACGCAATACTCCTCAAAGCAGATATACCGGTAAGAAGAATTAAAAAAAAACTGCTGAGACAAGGTTTTCTCCCCATTAGTGAGGCTTTACCATTACAGAAGCCAGATGAAGATAAACAATGTGCCGTGAGGTCATTTATATGTTCTGCCAAGGAGGGAAGAAGACGCTACAAACTCCTTTGTTGCTCTCTTGGCACTTAAATGACTCCTTTGCTTTTCCTAATTAAGTCAAACTGTAGGAAAAAGTACATGCTGTACTCTCAGAACAAATACATGCAAATGTTCTTTTTGGAGTGTTTAAGGCTGATAAGTTGAAGTTCTGTAGGTACACTACAGTAATATTACAAGCACCTTATAGTAGGATTAATTCTCACAATTGTAATAAATTGAAACCAGCAATGATGACGATACACCTAAAATTGCAAAACAACAGAGATTATGCATTTATATCCCTTGCATTGTAGCAATAGTAACAACACATATAAACAAAATACATAATTTTCTTTAAAGGCAGTGCATAAAGTAGCATTTCAGTTGGACATAACTGTAACTATGCACAAAACATCAAAAAGTATTATTTTTAGTGAGTAATCTATGATAAAAGTGTATTTTAAGAGAATATGTATTATATAAAATCAAACAAAAATGTTTACACCCAAACTAAATATACTAGGTACAATAAGGAAATGATGGGGAATATAATGTAACAAAATAGAACAGCAGAAATGTTTATTCAGCAATGGACGTAAGGGACAACAATTATTTAGGTTTCATTTTACTGTATTTTTTAATCCTTATTTTTATGAATATAAAGCATTTAAAAATAAATTTTAATATAAAAAAAAATATATATGTTTCGTATACAGTATTTGTATGATGAATGAGGTTTAGAGTCAAACTAAATTTACTAAGCAAAATTAGTCATTAATAATGGAACAATATTAATGATTCAGATTTTCATTTTATTGTATTTTCTATCAATATTTTTATTCATAAACGTTATGAATATATTTTAAACATTTAAAAAACATTATTATCATTCTTATATTTTCATAAATGATACCAGTGTAATACATATATTTTTTTATTTTTTTTCTTGACCGATTGGCCAGGCAAAGTCCCAATGATGACAAATAAAATAAAAAGGGGGTTGTCAGTTAATCACAGAAAAAAAACCAATGAAGGCTTTGAAATTTCCCCATCCATCCATTTTCTACCGCTTATTCCCTTCGGGGTCGCGGGGGGCGCTGGAGCCTATCTCAGCTACAATCGGGCGGAAGGCGGGGTACACCCTGGACAAGTCGACACCTCATCGCAGGGCCAACACAGATAGACAGACAACATTCACACTCACATTTACACACTAGGGCCAATTTAGTGTTGCCAATCAACCTATCCCCAGGTGCATGTCTTTGGAGGTGGGAGGAAGCCGGAGTAACTGGAGGGAACCCACGCACTCACGGGGAGAACATGCAAACTCCACACAGAAGGATCCCGAGCTTGTATAAAACAAAAATGTATATTTTTAAATATTTGTTCTATTATTTATTTGTATTTTTTTCATAACTTTAAAAAATTTGAACTTTAATTTATTTTGTATTATATTACTGTATTTCTAACACGGTCACGCCAATGTATAAATTGTTTTTCATTCTATTGAAGTACAACTTTTTGAAAAGACTTTGTTGAACTGTCAGGAGATGCAGGGAGTTGGCGTTGCTCCTCACTTGACTTCAGCTAAGCGCTAGTCACTGTCACAGCTCTAAAAAGCGAGTATGGAGTGACGCTGGCTGTGTTCCATTCCCAGGGTGGAATGACATCCCTCAGGACCAGACCTTGCTCCCTCCACCCCACACTGTTATTAATCAAGTGTGTGTTTGCATGTAAACGAGGGCACGCGCCACCTTGTGTCTGTGGATTTATCGCCCCTGCTGTCCTGCTGATGAATGCCTTGAGCGCGATCAGACTCGGGGGTGAAAGAGGTTACAAAGCTGAGGTTACAACGGGCCCAAAAAGGACATTTTACAGTACCTTGTTGAAGCTGCGTCCAGCTGAGTCCTTCTCGCTGGGACGAAGTGCCTGCAGCTGAGCGTCCAAGATGTCCACGAGCTGCTCCATGAGGCGCACCGACGAGCTAACGTCGCCGGCGAAAACCGGGCCTTGTGTGTGGTGGGCCAGCTCGTTCGCTAGATTGGCCGCGTTTTCGCCGCTTCGGATCTGGCAAAGGGAGCGAGGACGTGTGAGTGAGTGAACAGCATCATGGGCAGAATTGATGTCATTACGAGGCGTGCGTGTGTTCCCTCGTTGTGTTACTTCTGCATACTTGTGTCCAGCGCACATGCTCATCTTCACTCAACTGCGAGTACACTAAGTTGATGCACTTTTTACATGCAACAATGCACTAAACAGCGGAAAACTGACTGGCTTGGCAATTAAAACACACTAAATGTTCCTTGTTGCTTTGTTGTCGCCATCCACAATTCATTTTTATATTTGTGCATCTGCAAAAAGCTCAAAGTTGGACTAAAGCGCTTCAAATTTTAGTTAGGCTTAGACCAGGTGTGTCAAACTAATTTTAGCTCAGGGGCCGCATGGAGGAAAATCTGTGCCCACGCGGGCCGGACTATCAAAATTATGGCATTAAAACAAAAAAATAAAGACAACTTCAGATTGTTTTCTTTGTCTTATTTTGGCCAAAAATAGAACAAACACATTCTGAAAATATTACAATAAAAATATAGAAAAAAATACCGGCAGCGGTTAAGTTTAGATCCATGAAGGAAAGAAGAGATTGAATTAATGTTTACAACTGAATACATTTACATCCATCCATCCATTTTCTAACGCTTGTCCCTTTCGGGGTCGTGGGGGGCTGCACACTGGCGGAAGGCGGAGTACACCCTGGACTAGTCACCACCTCATCACAGGGCCAACACAGAGAGACAGACAACATTCACACTCACATTCACCCACTAGGGACCATTTAGTGTTGCCATATGCATAAAAATGTGTTTTCCTTTGTATTATTATTTTTAATGAATTAATCAACGCTTATGACAACTTTTTTCCAAAACACAATATAGAATGTGTGATATAACAGGATAATGAATACATTTATAATTTGTTTTCAAAACGGTTACAAAAATTTACTGTGGGACCCCATTTTTATGATTTGATGGGGTCCCTGGGACCCCAACAAGTAATGAGTATTGGTGCATGCAAAACAGCAGCAGGCAGCTGTGGCCTGCAGGCCGGTTCTAATACTAATCAAATATCATCCCAGAGGTAATTGATTTTGACACATAGGGCATCTCCAGGTTGGGGAGGAGATCTTTCCCCAAGTGGAGGAGTTCAAGTGCCTCGGAGTCTTGTTCAAGAGTGAAGGAAGAGTGGATCGTGAGATCGGTGCGGCGTCTTCAGTAATGCGGACGCTGTATCGATCCGTTGTGGTGAAGAAGGAGCTGAGCTGGAAGGCAAAGCTCTCGATTTACCGGTCGATCTACGTTCCCATCCTCACCTATGGTCATGAGCTTTGGGTCATGACCGAAAGGACAAGATCACGGGTACAAGCGGCCGAAAGGAGTTTCCTCCGCCGCGTGGCGGGGCTCTCCCTTAGAGATAGGTTGAGAAGCTCTGCCATCCGGGGGGAGCTCAAAGTAAAGCCGCTGCTCCTCCACATCGAGAGGAGCCAGATGAGGTGGTTCAGGCATCTGGTCAGGATGCCACCCGAACGCCTCCCTAGGGAGGTGTTTCGGGCACGTCCGACCGGTAGGAGGCCACGGGGAAGACCCAGGACACGTTGGGAAGACTATCTCTCCCGGTTGGCCTGGGAATGCCTCGGGATCCCCCGGGAGGAGCTGGACGAAGTGGCTGGGGAGAGGGAAGTCTGGGCGTCCCTGCTTAGGCTGCTGCCCCCGCGACCCGACCTCGGATAAGCGGAAGAAGATGGATGGATGGGCTTAGACCAGTGGTTCTTAACCTGGGTTCGATCGAACCCTAGGGGTTCGGTGAGTCGGCCTCAGGGTTTCGGTGGAGCCTCCGCCACGGAGGCAAAGACACATCCCACTTATCGTGTAAATAAAAACTTCTCCCTATCTGCGTATTATGGATACCCCCAAACAATGTTTCCTCTAAATTTCCATCTGATTTGCAGGTTGTTTGATTGATCGATTGAAACTTTTACTAGCAGATTGCAAAGGAAGATAATACATTATATGAAACAGTACAGTTTACATAGTACAGTACATATTCCGTACAATTGACCACTAAATGGTAACACCCCAATAAGTTTTTCAACGTGTTTAAGTCGGGGTCCACGTCAATCAATTCATGGTAATGTGTGTCATTTGTTGTGAGTTCATGCACTGTGTTGGTTTTGTTCTTTGAACAAGGTGATGTTCATGCACGGTTCATTTTGTGCACCAGTAAAAAAACATAACTTTTTCTTGATTTTGAAAAAAAAAAGTTTTTCTTTTTTTACAAAAGAAGGGTTCTGTGAATGCACATATGAAACTGCTGGGGTTCGGTACCTCCAAAAAGGTTAAGAACCACTGGCTTAGACAAAATATCGCTATATCATACAGAAAGTGCAAATATGTACTCTCAAGTGGAAAACAGATTTTTCTTGGCAGTAAAAGCATGCCCAATGTTTGTTGTTGCTTTGTTGTCGCCATTCACAATTAATTTTAATGTTTTTCTCATAATCAAAACGCTCAAAGTTGGACTTTTGGACAGGTTGGAAAACTGGGTGGGGATCTCAGGCACAGTTTTAAGCTGGTTCAAGTCATATCTACAAGATAGGAACTATTTTGTTTCCATTGGTGACTTTGTATCAGAACCAACCAACGTAACGTGTGGAGTCCCCCAAGGTTCAATCTTGGGGCCGACTTTATTTAATATCTATATGCTCCCACTAGGACAAATCATGCAAAATAATAACATTGACCATCATTGCTATGCCGATGACACCCAAATCTATGTAGCGCTATCACCAAATGACTATCGCCCCATAGATCTTCTGTGCCAGTGCATTGAGCAAGTCAAACACTGGATGTGCCAAAATTTCCTACAACTAAATGAAGATAAAACTGAGATAATTGTTTTTGGTGCTAAAAAAGAAAGGTTTAAAGTCGTCCAACACCTTCAATCACTGTCCCTGAAAACCTCAAATAAAGCCAGAAATCTTGGGGTTATTTTAAATTCTGATTTACATTTCGACAGTCACATCAAATCAGTAACAAAATCGGCCTACTATCACCTCAAAAATGTAAAAAGACTTAGAGGGCTCTTGTCAGCTCAAGACTTTGAAAAACTTGTACATGCCTTTATTGCCAGTAGGCTAGACTATTGTAATGGTCTCCTTGCAGGTCTTCCCAAAAAAACTGTCAGGCAGCTACAGCTTGTTCAGAACGCTGCTGCTAGAGTTCTAACAAAGACCAAAAAATATGAGCACATTACACCAATTCTTAAATCCTTACATTGGCTCCCTGTACATCAGAGAATTGATTTCAAAATCCTCCTGCTCACATATAAATCACTACATGGTCTAGGGACGAAGTATATTACTGATATGCTCCCACTATATAAGCCCTCTAGATCACTAAGATCTTCTGAGACCAATCTGTTAGCGGTTCCAAGAGTAAACTCAAATCAAGGGAGAGCATCATTCAGTCACTATGCAACAAATAGCTGGAATAAACTTCCTGAAGATGTCAGACTTTCCCCAACTCTGACTACTTTTAAAACTAGACCGAAGACTTTTATGTTCACCTTAGCTTTCAGCTAAATCTTTTAATCTTTTAATTTTTAATTTTAATTTAATTTAATTTTGTTTTTATTTTTTTTATCTGCATTTTAATTTTGCTTTTATTTTCTTTCATTTCACTTTGTTGTCTGTGAAGCACTTTGAGTCTGCCTTGTGTATGAAAAGCGCTATACAAATAAAGTTGCCTTGCCTTGCCTTGCCTAAATCACTCCAAATTGGACATGATACAGTAAGTTACTATGTGATGTTTTTTTTTGCAAAATACAGCCTTTCAGCTAATAAACATTATCAAGTAAGCATACTAAATGTGCTTGTTGTTGCTCCAAGTTGGGCTTGAAATTAATTTCAATATGCTCTGGTATATGTACAGCTGTATCACATGTTTGGCTAACTTAAGCTAATTAGAGAAATATAACTTTAGCTAATTAGGAAAAGAAAGTATGGTAACCTTGAGGTCAGAAATGCTGTATTTTCTATTACAGCATGGCTACCATTCAGCTAAAAGTAAAAATATGTTAGGCAAATATCAAACTCTAATACACTCAATGGTGTCTTGTGGCGCGAGCTAGCAAGAAAATATGCATTCCCAAGTGGAACAGGGACTTTCCCAGGTAATTAAAGAATACTAAATGTTTGTGGTTGCTCCAAGTTAGCGCTGTCATTACTCACAATGTATTTTTATATTTTTGCCTCTGTGAGAAGTTGGACTAAAGCGCTACAAATTGGTCTAGTGGTGAATTACGACATACCCTGGACTCTGTATAGCTGTATTCTACACTGCTGTTGCTCAGCTAAGTTTAGCTTATCATGGACCCGAGGTACAGTGTCCTTAATGCATAGTTTACAGTAATAAAAGCAGTCTTTCAACTTGTGTATAATTCTTTTTACATTTGGTGTTAACAAGAAAATATGCATTATCCAGTGACGAACCGACTTTCCCAGGCAATTAAAAGGACAGCAAATGTTTGTTGTCGCTCCAAGTTAGCTTTGAAGCTGTCGTCGCCATTCACAATTTATTTGAATGTTTTGCATCTGCGAGGAGCTCTTCTAAATATGCTCTCACAAGTCAAAATGTTTTTAAGGATACAAATTGATTTGCGATATGAGTTCTATTACCCCACACTGTGCTTAAAACTGCAGTATGGAATCTTGAGCGCGGCTTCCTGTTTGATGTGTCTCCCGAAATGTCTTTTTGACAGCATAGAGGAACTCTGTCTGAACTCGCTGCATTCAGGAGGTGTTTTTATCCCCCGCCATTGCTTCCCTATAGATGCATTGCTTTGTGCATTGTTTTGTTGAAATCAAAAAGGAAAAATCACTGAAGAAATGAGCTGTCACGCTACTCCAGACTACTGAGCTGGAAGGTCCAGTGATCTGGAATCTAGGTTCCATCTCGGATGCTTAACTTTTGCATTGTGTGTGAATGGACTATAAACAGCTACTTTTTCCCTGCACTTTGTACTCTGTGGCTTATAAAACAGTGCGGCTAATTTATAGATTTTTTACGCTGATGGCCAAAATGTAAATAGTTTAAAAAAAAACAAGCAAAGACACTGAAAAGGTGTGTTATTATTTGTGCTCTGTCGCTATCTTTTGGACAAGTTCACTCACCGGAAGTGCTGCAGTGCTCTTCGTTTTAGAGCTTTTAACCAGAAGCACAAGTGACGTTCCATCTTCTAGCTGTTCATAGCGTATTTACTCCTATGGATTCTTCATTCATCACTCCAAGCAACATTTGTAAGTTTTACAATATAACTAAATTAACTAAATAACTATCCATAGTTACTAAACTGTTCCATGTGTGATGTCTGTAGGAGTGTTTTCATGCATATTTGTACGTGATATCTTAATTGAATCAAGCAAGCGTCGTTAGCATTAGCAATACACCCATTCGTCACGGTTTACCTGACAGATAAACCATGACGGATTGGTGGGTGCACTATCCACTTCAGCCACTCGATGGCACATTTCAATATCAAAAGACGAATATTAAATGTGTTTTGTAGAAATTCCAACTTTGACCACCATCAGTTACTATGAAGAGTGGTGCTTTCCATCATTTTCAGCACACTGCATTGCAAAATGAAGAATCCCCTTTTCCTCTCACACAAGATCCATCCAGGAATGGGGCCATATGAATCCCTTCTCTACTGTATATTACTAACATGTTTACAAGTGTCTGTGTTAGTATTATTAACTTTTTAACTCACATTGGCATTCTTTTTGTATTGTTTCAGTTTCACAAATTCCTCAGTAAATTCACCAAGACATCACTGTGGCGTCATTGAGTCTGTTTAGCTGATTGGAGGGCTATACATGTGTCAAAGGGCAACCACACTTGTTAATTAACTTTGCTTATCATTCTCAATCATTATAGACAAGAACAGATATGTTTTTCTTTTTTAATGCATTTTAACTCATAAATAAACGCAAGCAAAAGTCAGCTAACAATGGAGCCAAGGGGGGTTCGCTCTATTGTGTCTATATAGCGCTTTAAAAACCTCCAAAATCTTCAATCATTGTTTTATATACGCGCTGTAAGCATATATGTAATTTAGGAACAGGCCCAGTCATAATAACGCAATATGTACGTATTTTGCTCATTTTCATCATACTATGGTGTATTGATTTCACAGACGCAACAAAACTTTCACGTTTCTTATCAACAACAACACCAACGCTATTTATCATGGCAGACTTCATGAGAGCCAACAACGACTACTTTGGGTCAAATGATGATCCAGAACCTCATATTTATGAGCCTGAATATACGGAAGATGAGTGACAAGTATATCCAGCAAGTAGCAGTATTGCAAAGTGCTGAACAAGAAATACAAACTATGAACATAGTAAAACAATCACCTACTGTACAATGTCAGCACTCACTGGGATGCCGACTGATAGGATATTCATATAAAGATAGATAAAGAATTAATCATAATCCTTGAGCAGGTAAAAAAAAAAAGGTGCCGTAAACAAGCGTCTTTCTCGCCATCTCCAAGTCTTAGTTGGATGTCAAAGTTTACCAACTTCTCAGTTTAAGGCAACAACCTTCTCCTATCCAGGTGAGAGCCATAATTTATAATCTAGATCTAACTTTCAGCAACTCAGAGGCGATGTAGCAGCTCACCGGCGCAATACAGCATACAATAGTTAGCTCACTGTGTTATAAGACGCTAATACTTAATATTCAGGTCACGAGATGAAGTATTGTTGGCTCTTTTTGGATGTTTTAGAGGGCTTTATGGGCAAAATAGACGCAGTGACGTCACAAATCCGATTACCTCCATGGTTAGCTGACTTTTGCCAATGTTTATTACGAGTTTAAATGCATAAAAAAAAAAACATGTGTTCTTGTCTTACATAAGGATTGTAAATGATAGGCAAAATTCCCCCCCAAAAAGTGCAGTTCCTCTTTAAGTTTAACGGAAACAATGTTACAATTTAACCTTAAAGTAGATTTGATGTTTAAAAGTAAGATAATACTTTAAGGCTTTTTTTTTTTTTTTTTTTTAAAGAAGCATGTCTGTATTTAAAGGTTGCCCCTGCGTTGAACTTGCCAGTCGTAATGCTTACTATGTACACATCAGCAAGTTCAGATGCTATTTCCATCATGGTTTCCTTTTCCAGGATACAGCCAAGCGAGCCAGTACTTCATGTTTGGTTTCAAGCGGTGAACATGTCATTTTTTTTACAGTTATGTTTAGAAACAGTGTTTTCCGCTGCCTTTTTTTCTTCTTCTTTTTTTTACCTTTTGTGCCACTTCAGTCACCCAGTGAGAGGTGCAGTTGCTGAGGTCGGGGCCTTTGGAGCACCAGGTCCCTTCCACCGTACACAGGAAGGAGGCGACGCCTGCAGTAGCACAGAGCAAACACAGCAGTTGGAGAGAGGCCAAAGAGCGGCGTTCGGAATACCCCTGTTGATCTTTTTCATTCATGTACACCCTCCGCTGCAGGAAACTCAGCGTTACACGAAACCGGCCCTTTCCAAACATTGTTAAAACCCTCGCCAGCTTTTGTGGGGTTTACTGTGCATATGTGAAAATAATCACAGAGGGGGATTTTTGAGCAGGTTGAAGAAGGAAAACAACACTTTCCTGTGAGAATAGTAAACACTTCATGCGCTGCCTTAGAAGTGGCAATAAAACACAAGATTACTCCTAATGAATGCCTATTCACTGACAACAGCGACAACATTTGTAGTCCCATTCCCTTTTAACCCTCCTCAGTCACAACACGTCTCAATCTGGCTTTCATCCCTTCCCATGTTGCTGCTTCATAATTTGACAGCGCTGTCAGTGCCTGGGACGGGGTGCGAAGGTAACTTCTGTTTGAGTACCAATTGTCAGCTCCAGCCGCTTAATGGCCATCAGCACAGCATCCGTCCAAAGTCATGTTTGTGCAAAATGGTGGACATTCATCCGGGCCCGATATAGTATAGTAAGTAGTTAATATGACAGATTTCTGTCGAACTCGATACATATAGCACATCGTCTAACAGTCTAAAACTCTTTCCATCATGAAACCTGTTTTACATAGGGATGGCCCAATCCCGATCATGGGTTCGGATTGGGCCGACATTTGCCTTTTTCCACTGATCGGTGATCGGCAGATAAAGAGTGTTAAACTCAAAGGGAAACAACAAAAACATGTAGGGGAGAAGCAGAGAGATGCTGTGAAAGGTTTTGCAATCATTTTATTTTTCTTATTATTAATTTTTTTTGGGGGGGGATCATTTTTGTTATTGTTTAAAAACTAAGGGAGTACCGTATTTTTCGAGCTATAAGGCGCACTCAAAAATCGACAGTGTGCCTTATAACCCGGTGCGCCTAATGTACGGAAAAATTCTGGTTGTGCTTACCGACCACAAAGCAATTTTATTTGGTACACGGTGTAATGATAAGTGTGACCAGTAGATGGTAGTCACACATACGAGATACATGTAGACTGCAATATGACGCCAGTAAACAACACCAAAACTTTAAATGTCCCATTAAAATAAAGAACATTACACACAGCACTCAAAAGTCTATCAAAAGGTTTTAGTATGACTTTGAGCCGCACCGCTTGATGGATTGTTGGCCCTTTACGGCTACCGTAGTCAGAGATACAAGTATTACTATGGTATGTGTATAAGGACCACACAATGGCACCCATTAGCAGACATATGATCTGTTTCACAATATTATGCAAAACCAACTTTTCTTACCTTTTGGTACCTGCTGATGTGTATTTCAGATCTGCATAAGTCCTGAAAATGTGCGCACTGTATTCCGTGCCGATGCCGTAGTCAATAAGCTTCTTCTTTTCCTCTACATTCTTGTTATGGGGCATTCATCCTCTGCTGTTGCCATTTCTAATATAAAGTAGCGTAAAGTTCTAACGTATATCTCAATATGGTAGCGCTAAAAACTACCAGTGCAGTGAGTTTACATTATTCACCCACAGAACTTTAGTTATTAGAAAGTTCCAGTCGGACGGTTTTTCACAGGACACATTTCCAGCGTTGTTGCATTAGTGAGCCACGGATGAGGAGATGCTGCTCCGTTGTTGATTTAAGTAAAGTCTGAATGTCATTAAAACAGTTAGCTCCATCTTTTGACACTTTGACAAAAATCATAATATGACCCCGCCTTATAATCCGGTGTGCCTTTTGAATGAAAAAAACACCTGAATTGACCCGTTCATCGGCAGTGCGCCTTATAATCCGGTGCGGCCTATGGTCCAGAAAATACGGTAAGTCTCTGGATACAGGAAGGCTTTGAGGGCAAAACCCAAATGATTTAAATGGGAGCCCATGGTAGTTTTTGCTTTTGTTTAGTTAATGTGCACTAACCACTTTTTTATGTAAAAAATTGTTTATTTGGCATTCCATCCATCCATCCATTTTCTACCGCTTGTCCCTTTTGGGGTAGCGGGGGGTGCTGGAGCCTATCTCAGCTGGATTCGGGCGGAAGCATATCCCAAATAAAATACATAATCTAATATACAGAAATACTAGCACATTCTAAATGTAATAAGATATGTTTTATAATCATTTACTATGTTTTTTAATTTAGTTACTTGCTATAAATCATTTTTAGTTCTAAAATCTATTCATCCAGACTCAAAATCGGATCAGACCTGATGCCAAGAAGTCCGATCGGACGCCGGGACATCCCTACACTGCAAAAAAGAGCTGTCGTAATATAAGATAAAAAGACTACATTTTAGGAAAAGTACTACTGAAAACTAGTAAAAATTAGTGAAAATATTTAGCTGCATGGACAGATAGTTTTACTTGATACTTTTACTCACTTGATTCTGAATTAAAATTTGTATATCTAGAAATTAGCAGGACTTTTAGGATAGAAATACATATTTTATTCTGAGTACATTCATTATTCAACTTGCAATTCCTAAATTAGGCATCCACATGATGTTACAGAATCTTTAAACAATATTCTCTATGTGGGGGGAAAACCAAAATATCTTATTTGAATAGTTATTTTCTAAATTTTAACATTGTTAAACTATAATAGAAATAATATGATCAATTGTGCTAAAACTGACTTAATCAATGACAAAAATTAAGTAAATATCTCCAAAAACTAGGGAAATAAAATGTTAAATCTTGGCAAGCGGCAAATAATTTGCAGTGTAGTTATACATACTGTAGTATTCTAGACTCATTTTATTAGTAATATCTATGGCAATCAGTATTGTTGATACAACTGAGGGGTCAAGCATTGATGCATTATAAAACACAAGGAGTGACTACTGTGTGTCAATTTAAGATAAAAACATGTCGCCAATACAGCTGCTGTGTCCCTTGACTGTGATCTAAAGGAAATATTCAGAAGCGTGGAATCATTTTGATCTTATAGCACTAAGTAAAGTAAATGCTCTTCTTTTCTCATTTACTATCTGGCTCGTTGACTAGAGTTGCACATTTAATATTCTTTTCTACGCAGATATCATATTTGCTCACTACTTATCTTAATTGCAAGTCAAACATAGTGACTTTATTAACCTAGCAGTTCACGACATCAGTGCAGTGTCAATACAATCATTTACCCACCACTAAATGAGTACTATTTAATACAGGCAATTTTTTAAAGTAGCATTTCAACATAATGTATTGTTAAATGCTAAAACAAGCTAAACACTGTCATTTTGTTATGAAATACACTACCGTTCAAAAGTTTGGGGTCACATTGAAATGTCCTTATTTTTTAAGGAAAAGCACTGTACTTTTCAATGAAGATAACTTTAAACTAGTCTTAACTTTAAAGAAATACACTCTATACATTGCTAATGTGGTAAATGACTATTCTAGTTGCAAATGTCTTGTTTTTGGTGCAATATCTACATAGGTGTATAAGGCCCATTTCCAGCAACTATCACTCCAGTGTTCTAATGGTACAATGTGTTTGCTCATTGGCTCAGAAGGCTAATTGATGATTAGAAAACCCTTGTGCAATCATGTTCACACATCTGAAAACAGTTTAGCTCATTACAGAAGCTACAAAACTGACCTTCCTTTGAGCAGATTGAGTTTCTGGAGCATCACATTTGTGGGGTCAATTAAACGCTCAAAATGGCCAGAAAAAGAGAACTTTCATCTGAAACTCGACAGTCTATTCTTGTTCTTAGAAATGAATTCCACAAAATTGTTTGGGTGACCCCAAACTTTTGAACGGTAGTGTATTTTGATATTTAAATTGAACATTAAAGTTCAACATGCAAATATGCCTAATTTAGCCGCACACCTTTTTTTTTTTTTGATTCACAGTCTCAAAAAAAAAAGATTTACCTGAACTATGATTACAAAGGACGATGCGCATACGTTTTGTTTTGGCGTCTACTTTTTTGTCACAGAATCAGTGGATATGATCGTGATTTTGTTACAATTGTTTTAGGTATTCACCATATTTCTTTTACATGCCCATATCGCCCTGAGTACCAGTGTCCCTTGCAGGGAACACTTGTTTTTGGTCCATTCCTAGAAAATATATCCCTAATTTCCCCAACGTGGAATGAGTAAAAATGAATAAAACCATATCTAAACATATTTAAATCCAATTTTCCTTTTGCAGAAAAGAGCTGTAAGAATCATAAGTGAAAATGCATACAGGGAACCCACAAACCCAATATTCAAACAGTTAAACCTATTGAAATGTAATAAATTGATAGAGTATAATATCTTAAAAAATGTTCAACATTCAAAAAAGATTTTTTAAAAGAGAAAGTAACTAAAATTGAAAAGGAAGTGAGACCGATAATAAATTGAGATTTAGAACAGCGACAATAGAAAGGAGCATTTCAGTCAAAGGTGTAAGTTTATGGAGCAAACTGGACAGTGGAACAAAACAAAGTCAATCTCTTTCTGTATTTAAAAAATAAAATAAAAAAAATCATGATGATGAAAAGATATGATTTGGATTAAATTACTGTTTCCATGTTTGTTTATATTGTTGTATGTTATGACAATATATTGCCATAATAGGTTTTCTGAGTTGAACAACAAATGCAGGGAATAGGGTGCAGGTATTGTACGTTGGTACCAATGTTCCCTCTAATTTTTCATGTGTGTGAGCAAACGCACAAACTCCCTGAGCATTCAGTGGAGCACGTGAGCAACATCAGACGTGCACACTGTGGCCACACCAGTGTCACACCTGTCCCAAACCTGACTAAATAACAATTTAAATGTTTTATTAAAATAATTTTCTGATATAAGTGATTTTGCCCTCTTACAATGACAATAACAAAAAAACATGTTTTTCATGACCTATGTGCTAGTATTGTATGTCTGGCTGCAGGTCCTGCCTTTAAAAGAAATGTTACCCCTTTCAGAGATTACATTTAGTTCCTGTAACTTTCTGTCTGTAAAATACACATTTTTATTAGCATTTATGAAATCTAGTGACAATATTTCATGAATAATATCCTTAGATTAACATTCTTAATAAATGGCAGTAAAATAAGCACACATCTGATTGTGGAGTCAGAGTGTTACAACCTGGCATTTACACATTGTGAGGCGTTGGAGTCATCCGACTTTTTTTGTGGCCATAAACGCAGCACTGGCTAAGTGCCATGGGTGCGTGTGTTGGTGCAGGTGAGCGAGTGAGCGGCTTCTGTTGATATGACGGATGACAAAGTTGGTTTAAGCCTGGTTTGTATGGCAGAAAATTACCAGTTCTTGTTTTTGGTGTGGTTACAAACAGTTTTGCTCAATAAAGTGATTGATGGAAATCCTGTCCGTAAAGTGTCTCGACAGACGATAATTGAACTGGGTTGACAAAGATTGTTTTATTCATTGGGGCCACTCTTGTTGTCACCTGTCACTCACAGAGTTGCATTGCAAAATCATACAGAATAAATTGTAATGTGTTTATTTTGTTTAAAGTTCAGATGGGATTTTTGATTTCCTGCGCAGCATTAATTTGCAGTGCGCTGAGGACGCGTGAGCGGTGCGCAATTGCGCAGGCCCGCACCTTAGAGGGAACGTTGGTTGGTACATCTTTCTGCTCCTTTTCATTCATGATTTATTTCAAAAAACAGAAAAGAAAAAAGGAAATTGAATAGAATTGTATACTACTTAAAACAAAAAATAATATTCAAGTTTGTAAAAAATTAAAGAGATTAAAAAAGGCCATCAGAGAGCAAAGTCATAGCAAATCAAGCAAATGCAGTCTGCAGTTAGACAATCACAGCATATGGTGGCCTCACCTCTGGTGCCTTTAGGGCAGGGCCTCTCCACAGTGGACCCCGTGTGGGTTTGGGGCCAGTCGATGGCCCGTCTCCTGGTGGCCTCACAGAAGCGTCTGGGCGTGGGGGGTAGCTCTGGCACGATGGGCCCCGCTGTCGCCGAGCCACGGGTGTCCTCAAACGGATCTCTGCCGTCCCGGGGGTCCGCTCCTCCAATTGTGGTGTCACCTTGGTTCTTGCCGGTGGGCGCCGCTGTGGTTGCCATGACGACGGTGGTCATGGGCAGGGGGGACGAGGACGAACCCACTGGAGCCACTAGAGCCAAAAAGATGTTGGAGATTAATCACACTAGGACATTTAACTGGCCCTCGCTGGACTGCACTCACACTAAGCATTCTCGCTGCTTGTCCCATCACTTCTATTCTGCAGTTCTACTGCAATATCTCTGACTTCGAGGATTATATCCAGCCTCATTTAGAGACAGTCTGACTAATTCTATTGTTAAATATGTCAGTTATCATTAATGACTTTGGAAAGGAGTGACCGGGGTAATTAAATGATGCTTTATCACGCACAAACATGTAGTCATGCGTGAGCGAGCGTGCTATGGGTTGGACTTTTGGATTATTTTCAGTCTTTGTATTTTGTTTCTACAGTATTGTCAATTGTGTGCGCTATTGTTAAGTAGTTATGAGAGGGGCAACCACATTACATTTCGCTTTGTTGCGACAAAATGTAGGGCATGAGTGAGTGAACATGCTATGGGTAAGACTGTTAAATTATTTTGAGTCTTTGTGTGTTATTTCCATTGCGAAATCTGTCGGTTATCACAAAATTACTTGCAAGAGGAGCAACCGTGCTAATTAAATGACACATTTTAATTATGCATACACATGTAGTCATGGCTGAGTGAGGAAGCGTGCTGTGTGTTAGCCTTTTGGATTATTTTGAGTATTTATTTTTTATTTCCACTGTAAAAGCGGTCAGTTATCGTTAAGTACTTGTGAGGAGCAACCGGGTTGATTAAACCAGGTCTTTTTACCACATGTACTGTAAAATATAGTCGTGAGTGAACGGGCTGACTTTAGAACTATTTTGAGTCTTTCTATTTTATTTCTATTGTGAACTGTGTTCGTTATTGTTAATTATTTGAAGTAGAAGCAAACCCAGCAATTAAATGGAGTCTTTATTACACACAAAAATGTGACTAAACAAGCTTGCAATGGGTTAGACTTTTGGGCTATTTTGAGTCTTTGTATTTTATTGCTATTGTGAAATGTGTCCATTATTGTTAACTACTTGCAAGAGGAGCGACCACATTAATCACATGCAAGCACGCTAATTAAATTACATCCTAATTAAGCACACAAATGTAGTCACGGGTGAGCACGCTTGCTGTGAGATAGTTTTTCCAGATTATTTTGAGTATTTGAATTTCATCTCTATTGTGAAATCTGTTGGCTACTATTAATTACTTGCAAATACGTGCTAATTAAATGACACATTTTAATTATGCATACAAATGTAGTCATGGCTGAGTGAGCAAGCGTGCTGTGTGTTAGCCTTTTGGATTATTTTGAGTATTTAATTTTTATTTCCACAGTAAAAGCTGTCAGTTATCGTTAAGTACTTGTGAGAGGAGCGACTGGGTTGATTAAACCACGTCTTTTTACCACAAGTATTGTAAAATATAGTCGTGAGTGAACGGGCTGACTTTAGAACTATTTTGAGTCTTTGTATTTTATTTCTATTGTGAACTGTGTTTGTTATTGTTAATTATTTGAAGTAGAAGCAAACCCAGCAATTAAATGGCGTCTTTATTACACACACAAAAATGTGAGTAAACAAGCTTGCAATGGGTTAGACTTTTGGGCTATTTTGAGTCTTTGTATTTTATTGCTATTGTGAAATGTGTCCATTATTGTTAACTACTTGCAAGAGGAGCGACCACATTAATCACATGCAAGCGCACTAATTAAATTACATTAATTAAGCACACAAATGTAGTCACGGGTGAGCACGCTTGGTGTGGGTTAGTTTTGCAGATTATTTTGAGTATTTGTATTTCATCTCTATTGTGAAATCTGTAGGTTACCATTAATTACATGTAAAAGGAGTAATTGCATTGATTAAGTGACACGTCTTTATACAGTACATAAAAGTGTCAGCAGGTCAGTGTGCCGTTGGTACAATGTTTTGATTATTTTGAGTTTTAGGATTAATTAGCTGTTAAAAATTGTGTCGGTTATCGCTAAGAACTTGCAAGGTAGAATCGCAAGAAAGTCATTCTATGATTGCTTTCTAAATAAAGTTGGCATGGCATGGTATGGTATGGTATGAGGCTGTGTTGCATATGTACATATGCGCGTACATGCAATATGCAATCATGCCATGCCCTGGCCCACCTTTTCCAATTGTGACAAAAGAGGGGAAAGTGCGTTTACGCTAGCCAAACATGCTTTAGGTGTGAAGTGGGCCCACATGTGGTACGATTGGCCTATTGTCAGTAAATCAAATAGAAAATCGCTATTTTGATATTTTTTTCCACTAGCCCGTAAATTAGACAAACACATTTTGACACCCAAGTGAACGCTTTCCCAACAGAATGACTACCTTGAATTGATTAAAAGTCAACAGTGAAGACAAAACGTGTTTGCATTTGACTTCTTGTCCTCCTCCGCTGCCAACTTCATCTCGCTCACTTTGATAAAGCTGCAGCATGAAAGGCAACACAAAAAACCTCATACATCAGCAGCATCATGATTACACCATATTGAGTCTGCAGCGGGCGGGCCTGCAAAGTGAATCTATGCATGAATGTGGCCCGGCGAGTTCGTGCAAATGCAGCTTGATGTTTGCTTTATAGTGCAGGTGCTTAACATCCTGGATGCCATCTCCTGCTGGGAGCCTGGAGATAAACAGGAAATGAGAGCAGAAATGGGAAATCTACAAATGTTGTGTGCAGTCTGAATGACCAATAAGGGCATGAGGTGTTGTGTGTGTGTGTGTGTGTGTGTGTGTGTGTGTGTGTGTGTGTGTGTGTGTGTGTGTGTGTGTGTGTGCGTGTGTGTGTGTGTGTGTGTGTGGACGGTCACTGGGATTGTCCTGCGTGAGTGATTGCACATTTTTCTGCACACAACATCATCAACTGGATAGTCCTTAGAGATAAAAGCAGTGTCGCACAATGAGGTCTGGCAGAATGAAAGGCACGATGGTGCGGTCTTCAGAATCCCAGGGCAATTCTGTGAAAATGCAATATCATGCTATCTGACACGCCATCATCAAACACATATCGCCATTTCCTTGGGGGAGGACGCCGACGAGGCATGTTGTGTTCACACTAATCAGCCGCTTAGGGGGAATATTAGTTTTTTTCCCCTCCCCTTTCAATGGGAAATATATGAAGGTATTACAAAGTCGATATGTGGTCAAGAGACCACAGCTGCTCACTGTGGAAGAAAATAAAAATAAATATAAACCTCAGACCACCCTGTAGACAGGCTGAATTGTGACATTTTCCACAATGACCTTTTCGCTTGGCAGAAGCCGTGGCTAATTACCTTACACTCATTCAGGCATTGTATGTGTGACACACACACACACGCACGCACACTCTTGCAAGTCGGCCTCACTTTATGTGGCTGCTGTTAAAAAGCCAAGGTGAGGGGTTAGCCTGGTAAAAAATAAAAAAAGTGCTGTTGCTCTATGAGAAGAAATTAGGTACCGTAAGCGCAAAATGGGATTGCGAATCTGACAAAGATTTTTCACAAAACAACACTAAGTATTCACCTGTACCGCACTGCTGTGTTGAAAGCAGGGATCTGAGCACTCTTGGAAAAAAGAAAAAAAAAACATTGAGGAAAAAAATTGGGAAATTTCTATCAGCACAAAATGTTGCCACGCAAGCCCCGAAATAAAGTTTAGAAAATCAAGACTATGTTCTTGCAATTGGGTGCATTTCTACACTAAATTTTACCTTTATATTTATTCTTATCCACCAACCTTTTTTGGCTGTCTTTTTGACACGTACATGTCTCATGTAATGTACGACATAATTTTCTGTTTTTTAAGTAGATCATTTACGAACATTATTATCATTGAAAATGTAACGTACAATTCTATAACAGGGGTCGGGAACCTTTTTGGCTGAGGGAGCCATGAAAGCCAAATATTTTAAAATGTATTTCCGTGAGAGCCATATAATATTTTTTAACATTGAATACAACTAAATGCGTGCATTTTTAAGTAAGACCAACATTTTTAGAGTAGAATAAGTCTCATATTCTTTTTAATAACATTTTTATTCTGAAGCTAACCAATAATTAAAAAAAATACTTCTTACCATTAATGCAACTTCTTGGACAGGTGCGGTAGAAAACGGATGGATGGATTAAAATGCATGAGAATGTTTTATATTTTGAACGTTATTTTTAACACTGTGATTACTCGCGGGATTACTCATTACTTATCGTGTCAAGCAATGTCAGCTAAGATTTATCTGAGAGCCGGATGCAGTGATCAAAAGAGACACATCTGGCTCGAGAGCCATAGGTTCCCTACCCCTGTTCTATAACATGCATGCAGAGAACTCAGAAAATATTTCCCATTTGACAACTCTATTCTGTAGCCACGCCTCCTAAGGTAATATACTTCCTGTGTTGTGACCTCTGTTTACAATCTGTCACATGAAAAATATACCTCCTCGCTGGATACTAATAAATACTCTACAACTACAACTGGTTGGGAACGAACATTGTTCGGATTGTAATCATCCAAATGTGATTATCAGCAAAGTAGACAGCTGTCAATGTTGTGGCTCGGAAAGCGAACAGACGCGACAACAAGTCATGTATTGATATTTCATTAAAAAAACGCAGAAGTGATATTTTGACGTGAAAATTGATGTTTAAAAATGCGGATCTCCGCCTTTCCGCGGACATTTCACATGCCTGTGGAAGCAATTGTCATTGTTCAATAAGTGTTTTCTACATTGCAACAGGCACATGCGCTGATGTCGCACTGCACTTTGGGATGATTTATCATTGTATAAAAGCACACACAGTCCAGTATGTGCTGCCTTCGCTGGGTCTTGTGTAAACCTAAATTGTGTGTTCGATGTTACCGCAAAAACAATCGGTTTCTTATTTTGATCCTTTCATGCATAGTGGTCATTACAGTGGACAATTCAAAAGGTGTTTTCTCCTATATCAGGGGTCGGCAACCCGCGGCTCCGGAGCCGCATGCGGCTCTTTGACCACTCTGATGCGGCTCAGCTGCATACTTGCCGACCCTCCCGATTTTCCCAGCATACTTGCCGACCCTCCCGATTTTCCCAGGAGTCTTACGGATCTCAGTGCCTCTCCTAGAAATCTCCCGGGGCAAATATTCTCCGATTTTCACCCTAACAACTAAATTAAAGGCGTGCCCTAAAGGCACTGCATTTATTGTCCTCTAATCTATAGCCTGTACAAACAGCGTGCCAGCCCAGCCACATGTTGTATGTAGCTTTAACTTGCACACGTAGGATACAGCAAGGCATACTTGGTCAACAGCCACACAGCTTACACTGACGGTGACCGTATAAAACAACTTTAACACTGTTACGTTACAAATATGTGCCACACTGTGAACCCACACCAAAAAAGAATGACAACCACATTTCTGGAGAACCTCCGCACCGTAACACAACATAAACACAACACAACAAATACCCAGAATCCCATGCAGCCCTAACTCTTCCGGTCTACATTATACACCCCCGCTACCACCAAACCCCCCACACATCAACCCCCCACCCTCCGTGCGTCGGTTGAGGTGGGCGGGGTTTGGTGGTAGCGGGGGTGTATAATGTAGACCGGAAGAGTTAGGGCGGCATGGGATTCTGGGTATTTGTTTTGTTGTGTTTATGTTTATGTATTTCTCCAGAAATGTGTTTGTCATTCTTTTTTGTTGTGGGTTCACAGTGTGGCGTATATTTGTAACGTAACAGTGTTGAAGTTGTTTTATACGGTCACCGTCAGTGTAAGCTGTTTGGCTGTTGAGCAAGTATGCCTTGCTGTCACTTACGTGTGCAAGCAGAAGCTGCATTCAACATGTGGCCGAGCAGGTACACTGTTAGAGGAGGCTGTAGAGGGCGCTAAAAGCAGTGCCATCACGCCCTGAAATTCGGGAGTCTCCCGGAAAAATTGGGATGGTGGGCAAGTATGACGCTATCAAGTGTCATTCATTTAAAACTCGCAGGCCGCACTAACATTAAATTTTCATATTAAGGTGCGGGCTGGGGCGTGTGTCTGAGACCCCTGGTTAAAACATGGCACAAAGCAAAAAAAGCTTTGTATGCAGTGTTATTTAATTTTAAATTTTCAAAAGAGTTTTGTGGCTCCTATTGTTTTCTATAATTTGTGAAACTTGTCAAAATGGCTCTTTGAGTGGTAAAGGTTGCCGACCCCTGCCGTAGCCTGTAAGCTTCTTCTTTTTCTCTATCTTCTTGTTATGGGACATTCATCCTCCGCTGTTGCCATTTCTAATATAAAGTAGTGTAAAGTTCTTACTTATATCTGTCAGTAAACTCGCCATTAAAGCGCTAAAACATACGGTTGTCATGAGTTAACATTATTCACCCAAGGAACTTTAGTTATTAGAGAGATGCGGTCGGACGGTTTTTCACGGGACACATTTGTGTTGTTATTGCACTAGTGAGCCACCGATGAGGAGATGCTGCTCTGTTATTGATTTAAGTAAAGTCTGAATGTCATTAAAACAGTTAGCTCCATCTTTTGACACGTCTTCCACTCCCGTTCTTGCACGCTACACCGCTACAACAAAGATGACGGAGAAAAGGCGAGCCACGTAAATAAGAGCGCCCACAAAACAGTACATTCTGAAGTGACTGTCAGAAAGCGACTTGAAGATGGTCTGTAAAACATAACCTATGCAACATTTTGACCAAAGAACCACCATTACATGTTATGTAGACCACAAGGAAGTGTTTTCCATTTAGAAAAAATAATAATAATGACCCCTTTAATGTGCCCTATAATCCGGTGCGCCTTTTGTATGAATAAAACCCTGACTAGACCCGCTCATCGGCAGTGCGTCTTATAATCCGGTACGCCCTATGGTCCGGAAAATACGGTAATTTATGTCATTACAGTGTACATTTATTTTTTTTATTAGTATGTAGCAATAACTTTGTTTTAAGTCAGGAGGCTAAATGATTTTGTAATATGTTCAAAATAAGTAATCAAATATTAAATATCATTCAAACATATCTCACTGTGTTCACAAAAGGTTATATGTTTCTTAAAAAAATCACATCATCAAATAAGCCTCCAACGCAGTGGTCCCCAACCTGTTACCAGGTGGGTTCATATTGGGCTGCAAATTAAATTGTTCAGAATTACATGGCATTTTATTTGTTTGTGTTGCAGGGATTTTATTTAGAAATAATGCCTACTTCCACCCATGCATCACATGACCAGACTTGATTGCGCCTCCTGCACTATTGCAAGCAGTTACAGTAAGCTAGCAAAACGAGTTTCAAGGAAACAAGGACATTAAGGTGAGTTTATTTTGGTGTGATAATATTGTAAGTGCAAATACACTGTCATAGTTTGTTTTAACCCTTGATTCATATTCATGACTTTTTGTTTTTACCATAAAAACCTAAAGCGAGCAGGACCACAAGCCTGTCCTTACGCTTAAAAGGGTTGGGTACAACTGTCCTAACGCATGTTGTCCACTCTAGTGGACATTTCAATAACTCCTACTATACCAAATTGGCCCATGGTGACATGTTCAACACTGTTAAAAATACATCCATTTGAATCCCAAAAACCACAGAGGGGAAGGGATTCATATATGGCCCCATTCCTGGGTGAATCTCACATGAGAGGAGATGAGGAGACGTTAGGTATCATTTTGCGATTCAATCTTCTGAAAATGATGGAAAGCGCGACTCTACATAGCAGCTGACCCTGTGGTAAAAGTTGAAATGGCCACAAAAAATATATATACTTTGTCACGTTTCCTGTGTCAGTTAAAATGCAAGGAATGGGGCCATATGAATCCCCTTCCTACTGTATGTTCTCTATTCGACACAAAAATACTGACCAAACATTTTGAAAGCTTCTTTTGTGCCGATAATAAATATTGTACTGGAGGTGCTCTAATCTAAGGAAATGCTTTCTTTACATGACACCAACATTTGTGGAGCACAGAGACTGGCCTGGGATCTATATATCCTCCTGATAACCAGTGTCCTTTGCAGTGGACAATTGTTTTAGGTCTCTTTTTTTTTCCAGCTACACATTTCAGAAAAAAGTAGCCCTGTTACACAAAACACAAACATCCACCGCAGAGGATGCTGGCTCTCAGGTGGATATTTCCTCATTTTCCATCCTTTCTTGTTGACTTTCCCCATGTGAAGGTAGCTTGCTTTCAGCACCAATTCCAGTACACTCATTTAAATGTCCTCTGTTGGTTGTAAACATGAGATTAGTCTGTTCAGTCATGTGTTCTTTCCAATTGTGCAAGTGTAGCACAACTGCACTCCTCTCCATGGCATTGTTATTGGGAGCCAGATAGTGATTGAGATCAGCGAGTGTACCGCCTGTATCGCCTCTCTACAATATGTCAATACTCGGGATTATTTTACCTTGACATCAGACGTCAAGCTGGAGGACCGAGGAAAATGTGCATGCCTTTGCAAGTGTACACGGAGTACGAGCCCAACAGCTGTCCAACACTATTTGTGGAAGCAATCGATTGGACTGCTGAAATGTTTTATTTTTAAACTGTGCAGCGTTTCGTGACTCGTTCTCTTTCGACTGTTCAGGTGATTTTCTGAAAGGAAAGTCTCACAAAAGTGAAAACACCCCTCATATGTCAGTCAAGGGACTTTACAACATTAAGTAAACTTTTTAGATATACTTTAGAGCAGTGGTCCCCAACCACTGGGCTGCGGCCCGCTACCGGTCCGTGGATCGATTGGTACCGCAAGATACACTTACAATTAGTGCACCAACCCAAAAAACCTCCCTCCCCCATTTACACTCATTCGCACAAAAGGGTTGTTTCTTTCTGTTATTAATATTTCTGGTTCCTACATTATATATCAATATAGATCAATACAGTCTGCAGGGATACAGTCCGTAAGCACACATGATTGTATTTCTTTATGACAAGAAAAAAATAAGGGGCAGCACGGTGGAAGAGGGGTTAGTGCGTCTGCCTCACAATACGAAGGTCCTAAGTAGTTGTGAGTTCAATCCCGGCCTCAGGATCGTTCTGTGTGGAGTTTGCATTTTCTCCCCGTGACTGCGTGGGTTCCCTCCGGGTACTCCGGCTTCCTCCCACTTCCAAAGACATGCACCTGGGGATAGGTTGATTGGCAACACTAAATTGGCCCTAGTGTGTGATTGTGAGTGTGAATGTTGTCTGTCTATCTGTGTTGGCCCTGCGATGAGGTGGCGACTTGTCCAGGGTGTACCCCGCCTTCCGCCCGATTGTAGCTGAGATAGGCTCAGGCGCCCCCCGCGACCCCGAAGGGAATAAGCGGTAGAAAATGGATGGATGGAAGAAAAAAATAAAACAATTTGTAATGTTTTAGCACTTTCATGGCGAGATTACTGACAGATATAAGTAAGAACTAACACAACTTTTTATTAGAAATGGCAACAGCAGAGGATGAATGTCCCACAACAAGAAGATAGAGAAAAAGAAGAAGCTTATCTACTACGGTTTCGGCACGGAGTACAAAGGCGGACGCGTGCACATTTTCAGGACTTATGCAGATCCCAAATACAGATCAGTAGTTACCAGATGGTAAGAAAAGTTGCTTTTGCATAATATTGCGAAACAAACACCAGATAATATGTCTTACCTTATACACACGCCATAATAATACTCGTATGTTGAAGCACAGTACAGTCCATCAAGCAGTGCGGCTTCATAGCTTACCAAAGTCGTACTAAAACATTTTAAATGATTCTTTTATATTTTCAATGGAACATATAACATTTTTGTGTTGTTTGCTTGAGACATATGCAGTCTACACATTCGTCTTATGTGTGACTGCCATCTACTGGTCACACTTATCATTTCAGCATGTTCCAAATAAAATAGCTTTGAGGTCGATAAGCAGAACCAAAATTATTCCATACATTAGGCGCACTGTCGATTTTTGAGAAAATGAAATGATTTTAAGTGTGCCTTACAGTCCGAAAAATACGGTACTTTAGGCTACACTTTTTTTTTTACCTATTTTTTGCTTAAGTAAGCAATATACAGTTTGGTTATGCTACCATGGTGAACGGGCAATTTTGATGTTATGTGCATGTATTCAGAAGAACAAATAAAGGTCATAAAAAAAACCCTTGATTATTTCAACTATTTTTCCTCAACGATGCATTGAGGCTATAAAGTGTGTTTTATTCACTTACTCTATAATCGAACCATCAATCGATAGGTCATTGTCTACAGCTGATGACACATTTGTACGCTTATTTTAAGATCTCTGCACGTTGAATGCATGCAATTTCCGTCGAATGGCAAAGATCAGGTCTCAGAGCGGTGCCAATTAGCTGCCATTGCGCTCAAGAGGCAGTGAAGTCACTATTGACCACGTGCAATATGACACCGAATGCCATATGCAGCATAGTATTGCACTAATAAATAATGGAGGAGTTAGACACTAAACAAATGTCACTCAGCTCAAAGGAAAAGAAATTATATGAATCAATCAAGACATCGGAGATGAAGCATGATTAGGGTTCATCTCTTTACAGCCCCCATGAGTTGCCTACCGGGGGAGATGACAAAACATTTTCATCTGTGCTCTGCCTTGGCGTATTTTGTGTCCCCGATGTGCTAAAAGTGTGTTTTCATATCACAAATTGCCGTCAACATCGGTAAGCTATCTGAGCAGACGGCAGGAGAAAATGGCTTGTAATGGCTTCTAAGCTGCCTAACAGCAGTTATTTAAAGCGACAACAATGACAACTTGAAGCCCGACGAGAGGCTTTAATTGTTTTTAAATTTGAGAAATGTCTGACAAGACAAAACCTGTCGGTTGTAACAGCTGAACAATTACAACCAATAACAGTCACCATGCAGTAAAAATATATCATTGAAATGCTGTCCCTGTGTTTAGCCAGAATATAATAAATACAGTTGATAACGGGTAATGGAAAGGCAGTAAAAGACCAGCAGCTGATAAAAAATATGCTAAAATGGTGTTTGGAATTTATATTACAAGATAAAATACTTGAGTAGAAATGTAAAGAATATCAATAGAAAATAGTTACATTTGACAGGATAACATTTTCTCCATCTAAAATGTGGCTTTTGCTAACCAACTGTTTCAATGAAGCTAGCAAACAGGCTGCTTGATGTGGCTTTATAAAAACTTTATAATAGATTTAGTTATTGTAGAAATATTGCAAATGCCTCTATTCACCAAAAGCTAGTATATGTCACTGTCTCAAAATTTTAACATTTTAAAACATAAAAGTATAAAAAAAATCACATCCCCAGTATGGTTGAAGGTGTGGTACTGTATTTTTGGTGTACGGTATTTTCCTGACCATAGGGCGCACCGGATTATAAAGGGCACTGCCGATGAATGGTCTATTTTTAAAAAAAATCTTTTTTTCATATATAAAGCGCACCAATATGGCACATTAAAGTAGTTATTTTTTTTCTAAATTGAAATTATTCCTTGTGGTGTACATAACATGTAATGGTGGTTCTTTGGTCAAAATGTTGCATAGATTATGTTTTACAGATAATTTTCAAGCCGCTTTCTGACAGTTGCTTCAGGATGCGCCGTTTTGTGGGCGGTCTTATTTACGTGGCTCACTTTCTGCAGCGTCTTCTCCCCTTCATCTTTGTTGTAGCGATGTAGCGTGCAAGGACGGGAGTGGAAGAAGTGTCAAAAGATGGAGCTAACTGTTTTAATGACATTCAGACTTTACTTAAATCAATAATGAAGCAGCATCTCCTCATGCGGAAACAACACCGGAAACGTGTCCCGTGAAAAACTGTCCGACTGGAACTCTCTAATAAGTAAAGTTCCTTGGGTGAATAATGTGAATAACTCACTACACCGGTATGTTTTAGCGCTTTCATGGCAAGTTTACTGACAGATATAAGTAAGAACTTTACACTATATTATATTAGAAATGGCAACAGCGGAGGATGAATGTCCCATAACAAGAAGATAGAGAAAAAGAAGAAGCTTATCGGCTGCGGCGGACGCGCGCAATTTTTCAGAATTTATGAAGATCTCAAATACAGATCAGCAAGTACCAGAAGGTAAGAAAAGTTACTTTTACAAATAATATTGCGAAACAAAATGCCAGATAGTATGTCTTACCTTATACACACACACCATAATAATACTGGTATGTTGAAGCACATCAAGCGGTGCGGCTTCATAGCTTACCAAAGTCGTACTAAAACATTTTGATAGATTTTTGAGCGCCGTGTTTAATGTTCTATATTTTCAATGGAACATATAAAATGTTGGTGTTGTTTACTTGAGTCCTATTGCCATCATAGTGCAGCCTACACTTATCTCTTATGTTTGACTGCCATCTACTTGTCACACTTATCATTACACCATGTACCA
This sequence comes from Entelurus aequoreus, assembly GCF_033978785.1. Taxonomy (NCBI): domain Eukaryota; kingdom Metazoa; phylum Chordata; class Actinopteri; order Syngnathiformes; family Syngnathidae; genus Entelurus; species Entelurus aequoreus. The sequence continues at coordinate 26,381,266 of NC_084746.1, forward strand.
AATAAAATAGCTTTGAGGTAGGTAAGATCAACCAATATTCCTTACATTAGGCGCATCGGGTTATAAGGCGCACTGTTGAGTTTTGAAGAAAAAAAAGGATTTTAAGTGCGCAATAATCGTCCGGAAAATACGGTACATTGCATTTTTTTTTTTTTTTTTAATGGAGTGCTAAACTCATGAATTTCCCTTGGATGGATTATTAATATGTCATATGTTACCATTAGCCGTTTAAAAGAGCAGATTAAAAAAATAATTTCTATATTTATCAAAATGACGAATTAAATTGACCAAAAAAATGTTTGACTACAATAAGATGACTGCGGTTCATGACACTGCCAAACAACCACTTTAACCTCTCTTATAGTCGTCAGTTGAGTGGTCTACAAAGGCAAAAAATCAATTAATGCTCGGTCAAAAAAATGTTGAAGACAACTTATCTATCTCTGCATGTGCTTTGAAATGCTGTTTGTCTCACACGTGCCCTACTGTTGGTTACAATAAACTCATCATGGTATTATTAATGATGGCTAAGCAGTGCTACTACAGTAATTTTTTTTAATGAATTCCCCAAACATACACCAACAACTTTTTTGTATGTAGGAACATTAAATGCATAAAGTTTGGTTCAGGGATACAAATTGAGTATGGACATACACAAACAGTTAGCTGTATTGTAACCTTGCCTGTCAACAAACAGACCAAGCTGGAAGGTATGAGCCATAAATTATAATTTTTTTGTGATCAGCATTGAAAGGCATTCATTGGCAACTGGCGATTACAAACCTTTCCACAGAAGTTGGCCAATAATGATCGGAACACACTGGCATCTTTTTCTTATCTCGACACACTGATGTAAGGTACATGACGTCGACGTATTTACGTCATCGATGACGTCGACTAAGTCGACGAACCACTGCAGCGCTATTTAAATTGTTTTTAAGGGAAAATTTGCTTCAATACCCTGTACAAACTTTTCTATTTACAAACCCTGTTCAAGAAACAATTACGTTTGTAAATTGAGGTTGCAAGGGAACATCACATTTTTGGAATATTGCCTATCCTTCACAATTTCTATGTGAGACAAGAACACCTCTGTGTCTTTTTTGTGCATTGTAAATAGTGTAAAAACCGCTTGCAAGAGGTAGCTAATGGGGATTGGATCTATTACACCCACTAAAAATCATCAAAAGATCTCCATCAATGTTTTATATAGATGCTGTATTGTAGTAACATGCACATTAGTAATAACATGTTATATTAAGGTATTTTGGTAATGTTAAGCATTGCCAGAACTTTTAATTTTGGGTGCATTGATTTCACAGAGTGCATTGCAATGTTAGCTATTTTATTCAAAAACAACTACTACTAATCATGGCAGAGTTGGTGAGAGCCGACAACAACTATTTTGGGACAAATTATGTTTCAGAATGTCATATTTTTGAGCCTGAATATAAAGAGGATGAGCTACAAGTCTTAGAACTTGTGTGCTAAACAGATCCAGCTTTAGTGAAACAATAAGCATCATATAGCAGCAGTGCTAAACAAGGAATTCAAACTGCGTACAAAATAAAAAATGACCGCTCTCACTGGGATGTCAACTGATAGGATGTTTATATCTTTCAGCACAAGACTCGTGTTCCCCGTTTAGCTGATTAATTCATCATACTACTCACTTTTGAAGTAAAAAATGCCAAAAGCAAACAAGCATCTTGTCGCGTCTTTCTAGCGATGTCTTTGGGTCTAAGTTGAATTTCAAAGTTGACTAACCTTTTGGCTAATGGACACAACCTTCTAGTGTACAGGTGCGAGGCATGATTTATAATCTAGCACACACTTTTACCAACTCAAAGGTGATGCAGCAGCTCACCGGCTCAGTTGGTCACTCGCGGCTATATATACGTTACCTCTGTGATTAAGGCGCTGTGTAACTAAAAATAGTTCCCCTCTCTCATAATAATAACAATGCCGCTAATACTTGGTTAATATGCAGGTCAGGCATGCAAATGGAGTTGCGTTTTTTTTGTGGGTTTTTTTAGAGGGCTTTATCGATGACAGAATCGATGACTTCGTTTATTTGCATTGTCAGCCGTTCAATACTTGTCGTTTATCAAATTTTAAACTGCACAAAAAACAGAAAAAGATACGTTCTTGTCTAGGCAAAATGTAAAAAAAAAAGGGCAGTTCCACTTTGAGGAGTTTTAATTAACAACCTGTCTTCTTTGTCTTTTAGATGAATAAATACTCCAACTATAATCACATCATTCACGGTATACACATTTGAGACAAATTAATAGACAAGTCGCTCCCAGAGAAGGAGTAAAGAGTTGGTTGGCACTTTCTGGAGTGTATCTGTGGATAACAACTACAATATGCTGCATTTTGTCTTCGCCTGGCTTTTTTTCACCACGAGGCAAGGCTGGTAATTAATGACAGAGGAACAAATCCCACAAGACATGAATTTTACATCAGGCCCTTTCTCTTTTTCTATGTCGTTCCGCTCTAATCCGAAGTTTGCAGCGCGCGAGGCAAAAGAAGACGTTTTATGTGCCTAATTTAGGAATATTATTTCTGGAGATGAAAAAAAAAAAAAAGCGCCTCGATGGAAGGTTCACAAGGCTGACACTTCTTTAAAGAGCAGCAGGCAGAAAAAGCTGGACGGACCCTGTCTGGTGTTAGTGCGAGTAATTTATGAGGCCTGAAACTGAATATAGCGGTGCTGCAGACGTAGCACATTCGCAGTGAGGGAACAAGGCTGACCAGCTCACGATGACAGCCACAAAGATAGATCTGCGAATAGAAATAAGCTACTGCCGAAAGTAAAGTAACAGTAGAGTGGAAAAACAGGTTGCCTCTATATTGAAGCTATTATCATATGTATCTGATGTATGACAACTAAAGACTTCCAAAGTTTGCGAATAAATATATATGATCAAAATGGTATCAATCTCACGGAGATTCCTGAGCCATTTTGAGAGATAATGAAGAAGCCAAACACGTCATCGCGTGATGTAGTGGTAGGGAGTGCAGATTCCTTCCCCACCAACAACAATGCAAATCGCGCAGATTTTGTGAGAGCCAAGAATGATTACTTTGGGCAAAATTATGATCCAGAACCTTATATTGTTGGACCCGAATATAAGGAGGATGAGCTACACGTTTTAGAAGCTTTACTAAACAAATCCAACTTTAGTGAAACACTATAGCATCATGTAGTAGTATTGCTAAGTGCTAAACAATAAACAAAACCTACAAACATAATGAAATGATAGCTTACTGTACAAGGTATTCTCTTACTTTGATGACGACTGATAAGATGTCTTTATCTTCATGTTTAGATGAGCAATTAATCATGATGCACACGAATGGTTAACAAAGAAGTCTCCCAGCAGACACCGACTTCGGTTGTGTGTGTTTGTCTCCATCTCCGGGTATACATTGAATGTCACAGATGAACAGCTTCTAGATTTAAGGCTAAATCCTCCTACTATCCAGATGAGTGGCATGATTCATAATCTACAATAACTTTGACGAGCCGAGACCCGATGATGCGGGAGCAGCAGGACATCGCTGCCAGCTCACAGTGAAGCAGCAGAGGGCTACTTTGGTGTCTGTATCATTGTGCCGCTAAGAAATAGTTTGTTTTAGGGCTGCAACTAACGATTAATTTGATAATCGATTAATCTGCCGATTATTACTTCGATTAATCGATTAATAATCGGATAAAAGAGACAAACTACATTTCTATCCTTTCCAGTATTTTATTGAAAAAAAACAGCATACTGGCACCATACTTATTTTGATTATTGTTTCTCAGCTGTTTGTACATGTTGCAGTTTATAAATAAAGGTTTATAAAAAAAAATTAATTTTTAATTAAAAAATAAATAAAAATAAAAATAAATTAAAAATGGCCTCTGCGCATGAGCATACCATAGATCCAAAAAATCGATGACTAAATTAATCGCCAACTATTTTTATAATCGGTTTTAATCGATTAGTTGTTGCAGCCCTAGTTTGTTTGCGTTAGCGCTTATAATAACAACATTGCTAATATTTGGTTAATATTCAGGTCACGATATGTATGAAGAGTATTGTTGGCAGGTTTTGGATAGTTCTTTATAGGGTTTTGTGGGTAAAAAAAGAGAGCCCCCATTGACTACATTGTTAGCGGACTTTTTATGTATTTATGACTGAGAATGCATTAAAAAAAAGAAAAACATATGTGTTCATGCCTTATATAGAGATTGTAAATGATAGACCGCACATCTCTGTCTAATTTTTGCGTATTTCCAGTATGACTGATCTGATACTAGGGTCACAGTGCAGAAGCTCTCCCATTGTGATGTATTGTAAATACGATTGGATTTATATGATTCAATAGATACAATGAAACACAATTAAGCATGTAAAGTAGGGCTGCAACGATTAGTCAACATTGTCGACAATAAAATTTGCCGCCGACAATTATATTTGTCGACAATAGCCGTGACGTCACTACTTGTGTTAGTCGGAGTGGATGTGGGTCACTCGCCTTCAACATAGCCAGTAAAAACATGTAATGTGTGATGATATTTCCTCTTATTATTGCTAAAAACATATAATACCTTGCTCATGGAAGTTAGATTTTGTTTTTGTTGTTTGTTTTCATTGCTGCTATTTTAACTGTTTTCTTTAGTACATAAACAAGGTTCATTGTTTTTTTTTTTAGCACTTTGCCTTTCCTTTCTTTTACAGGGACAACATTTTCAGTAATTGTAATGTTTGTAATAGCTGAATGAGGAGCACAGTTACAGTTTATTTAATATATTATATTTATGATTGAATTAATCATCTTTGTTGTCTGTAAGCACATGCCTAAAATAACTCAAGCTGCATTTAGAAGTCGATGTAAAAATTTGAGCCATTAAATATGTGTCCGCTTAGTCAACTAATCGTTAAGATAATCGTTGACTAATCGACTATCAAAATAATCGTTAGTTGCAGCCTTAATATAAAGTCAACTTGTTTTTTCCACTTTACTGGTACTTTAATCCGGCTGGCATTTACTTACCAGATCAACAAGCAGAATATTTTACAAAGCTTTAATGCATTCATGCTCACCTGGAGACATCAATCAGAGTTCTGCGAGGCGACATGCAAAATGCCTATAAAACATCAGCTCTGCATCGAAAGGCAGGGAGTCGGGCTTAGTTTGACATTTTAACTCACAGCGGTGCCTCCATTTGTGTTGCCAGCTTACACCGAGTGGCTATTCACTTTAAGATCTGGGATCAATGATAACCCCAAGACAAATTAATTTTCTCCTTTGCTCCCTGTTACTTTGAAGCGCTCTTCTGAATGATCCTTCCACATTTGTAGAGCTTTACAGGTGTCGCTTTGCCTTTTATTGGCATGTGCTCTTGTACTTTGAGCGTGAGGTGGACCACCTTCCCAAATATCGACCGGACTCTCTTTTGTGCTCGCAATTCATTTACGGATATTTTCCTTTAATGACATGTGAACTCTTTGGAAGAATAAGCATCCCCTCCCTGGATCAATATGGACACAGATGTTTGCTAATCACATCTATCAGGATTAGAATTAGGAAGAAAAACCTGCACGTCAAAGAAATTCCTACGAGGTGATCAATGATTAACTTTGCCAAGGCGGCTTTGTTTTCATTACTTTGCTAGTAGGCAGATTATGCAAAAGATCCTACACTTTAGCACACAGAATGGACACAAAAGAAGATTAGGCATTAGGGCACATTTGCCTTTTAGATAGCTCCTAGTGAAGGCGGGGTATTGGCGTGACGGGTGTTCTTTACCACAAAAACACAGCATCCCAGTCCCGTATTTTCCGGACTATAAGGCGCAGTTAAAATCCTTTTTTTCCCTCAAAACTCGACAGTGCGCCTTATAACACGGTGCGCCTAATGTACGGAATAATTCTGGTTTTGCTTACCGACCTTGAAGCAGTTTTATTTGGTACTAGGTGTAATGATAAGTGTGACCAGTAGATGGCAGTCACACATAAGAGATACGTGTAGACTGCACTATGATGGCAATATGACTAAAGTAAACAACAACAATTTATATGTTCCATTGAAAATATAGAACATTACACACGGCGCTTAAAAATCTATCAAAATATTTTAGTACGACTTTGGTAATCTATGAAGCCGCACCACTTGAGGTGCTTCAACATACGAGTATTATTATGGTGTGTGTATAAGGTAAGACATATTATCTGGCGTATTGTTTTGCAATATTCCCATCCATCCATCCATTTTCTACCGCTTATCACTTTCAGGGTCGCGGGGGGGCCTGGAGCCTATCTCAGCTACAATCGGGCGGAAGGCAGGGTACACACTGGACAAGTCGCCACATGCAAAATAAACTTTTCTTACTTTCTGGTACCTGCTGATCTGTTTTTGAGATCTGCATAAATCCTGAAAATTTGCGCGCGTCCGCCTTTGTAGTCTGTGGTGACACCGTAGTCGATCAGCTTCTTCTTTTTCTCCATCTTCTTGTTATGGGACATTCATCCTCCACTGTTGCCATTTCTAATATAAAGTTCTTCCTTATATCTGTCAGTAAACTCGCCATGAAAGCGCTAAAACATAGCAGTATAGTGACTTTACATTATTCAACCAAGGAACTTTAGTTATTAGAGAGTTCCGGTGGGACGGTTTTTCACAGGACACAACAGGCCTTGTTGTTGTTTCCAGATGAGGAAATGCTGCTCCGTTATTGATTTAAGTAAAGTCTGAAAGTCATTAGAACAGTTAGCTCCATCTTTTGACACTTCTTCCACCCCCGTCCTTGCACGCTACAACAAAGATGACGGGGAGAAGACGCTGCTGAAGGTGAGCCACGTAAATGAGACCGCCCACAAAACTGCGCATACGGAAGCGACTGTCAGAAAGCGGCTTGGAGATGATCTGTAAAACATAATCCATGCAACTTTTTGACCAAAGAACCACCATTACATGTTATATAGACCACAAGAAAGTGTTTTCAATTTAGAAAAAAATAATAATAATATGACTCCTTTAATGTGCCCTATGAACCTTATATATGAAAAAATATCAAAAATAGACCATTCATCGGCAGTGCGCCCAATGGTCCGGAAAATACGGTACATTTCTTTTAAGACAACAGAGCCTGTATCCTTGAATATTACTATAATATCATTATTTAAATGGTGCTCAGCTGCCGTGATTAGTCGACGTAAAAAAACATAAAAAATAGTAAACAGCATTTTTGGAAGTGGAAGGGTCGTTTTACTGTTGACAGCCTATTTAGTCCTAGTCTCCCGGTTAACAGCGGCCAACCAGGTGCGGCTAATTAAAGTAGCCATCCACAGTATGGGTATGGAGCCATTACTACAAATTACTGATCCTAATAAACTACATTTTTTACAAGTATCATTACCACTAGAGGACAGGAGGAATAGCTAAATATGCAACACACCGAGCAAAAGACAGCAGGAGCAGACAAGAGGCAATGCTAACCGCTAAATAGGGATGTAACGATGTAAACATTTCATCTCATGATTACTGTGAGCAAAATTATGACGGTTATTATTACTATCTCAGTATTGTTGAATGTGCTCAAAAAGTACTTACAATCACTGAAATCTTTTCACAAAGTTATGAAGAAAAATAAAATAAAATAAATATAAATAATGTTAGAAAAGCCTCGGTTTCGCATGCTTTGTGTTTCTTATGCTTCACTGATAGTGTTTTAGTCTTAGTATTTTAATCTGTTTTAATGGCTAATCTTTCATTGTTTAAAATACTGGTTTGTACTATCACACTTTAATATTTAATCAAATAAAAAGTGCGTTACAAATAAACTCTATTATTACTATTTAATATATCTGGCGGAAGTTGTGTCCTACTCTGTTTCGCGGTCCTTGAAAGCACCGAAAATAACCCAACCTCCGTCTCATATTATCTGAGTATAGATCGATCACTGGGAAACACTAAGAGAGCACAGATTGTAGGTTAAATTTGCACAATTGAATAATTTAGTTGCTCAGACAGTAATGTGTTTAAATAAGTTTAGATTTGGGTATGTTGTTTCTTAATGGGGAAGACGTTAACGACTCTTGTTTTCATGTTAGCTTTTATGCGAGCGAGCTGGCGCCAGTCAGTCCGTACGTTTATCTAAGTGCCGTTAATCTCGGTTTTTCGATCATTTTATTTTAAAACGGCAATACTAACCGTCAGGAGTTTTACTGCAGTTATTTTTACTCTATTACGGTTCATTGTTACATCCCCACCGCTAAGGTAGCTTGAATTCATAGTAGCGAATAGCATACTAGAATATCCAGTTATGGCCAGGGCCGCCTTAATCTAAGGGGGACATAAACTTGTATGAACACATTGTTGTCAGAACAACTAAGATATTCATGCATATTGAACCTACCGACTCTAATGGTAGATCTATACTCGAAGGATTATGACATGGCTGAAAGTGTCTACAACAGGAAGTGAGCTTGCATGATGTCACAAAAAACAGGATGTGAAATGAACAACACACGTTTTGCCTTTATTATTTAAAAAAAACCCTCTAAAACCTTTGTAAATTAAAACAAAAAAGATAAACACTCAAATAGACAAATACGGCTTTGAAGAAGTAAGAACCATATTTTAATGTGTCTTCTGCCAAGAAAGTATATTGTGTGTCTGTATATTTCTTTTATTTTATTTTTTACTAAAACGTGGTTATTATATTGTATTGTGTGTATTTTTTGAGCATATTCAACAATACCCTGATAATAATGATAACCGCAATAATTTTGTCACAATAACCGTTATTAAAAAAAAGTGATATCGTTACATCCCTAGTGGTATAGTAATGTAAATCTTCTCAGGTTAGATCAACCCCACCCCTAGCAGTACCGGGGCAGCGACGAAAGGAGCCAGTTTTCGGCTTTAAACCTCAATTGCATTGCCGTCAAATGTTGCGCCTCCGAAAGAAAAGAACACTCATTCTTGTATTGTCAAGACATTTCAATAAGGAAGAGGAAATACACTCAGAGTTTCAATGGTCCATGAATCTTAATGAGAACAATTAATTCTCTTTATGGTCCAAGTGGCCCTCTGATTCCAGTGACATTATTTCACCACCATTAGATTACCTTGCAGAATAGCCTGTTCGGTGGCCACAATAAATCGCGACAGACACATAAAGAAGTTGAAGGTGAGCATCTGATAATTAAAAAAAAAAGGGTGGGGGGGACACACGCAATTATTTTCAAGAGGAGCGGAGCACCGTGAGATGCTTCTTCTCAGCGGAATGCTCCTATAAAAAGGCAGCTAGTAGCGACACGGTGTGCTGCATGTCTTATTTAAAAGAATAAAAGGTACTTAGAATGACAAATAAAACACAGAAGTCAGCTTCTTTGATTCAATGCACCCTGGCTGCGGAGAGTAACAGCTTTAAGGTAATGTGATATTTATGTTTACTGAGGCCTAACAGAGGCTGTGAAAGACGTTGAAAGAATTCATTGAAAAAAACTCTACAATGGCCAGCGTCCTTCTCCTATGGCTCTTTCAAGACAAGGAGGGTAATTATGATAGTTCCTTCGTTAATTACATTCATATACATTGGAAACGTCAACAGCCAAGCGGGCGGCTCATAATGACTATTTTTCACATGCACGGTCGCCGTGCTCTTAATTGAGGCTTTGGTTCGCAAACCCAGACTTGGGGGCTGGGAAAACCAACAGGCTGTGTTGACAAAAGCCCAAAGACGGCCATTAAAGAGGTCATACAATGCTTGTTTTCCCCTGCATTTAAAACACTCCCTCTTTGTCTATATAACTTGCAATGGTGGTGCTTTGGTACAAACGTTGCATAGGTTTTGTTTTACTGACTTTCTGACTGTCTCTTCAGAATGCATCGTTTGGTAGGCGCTCTTATTATGTGCTGAAATCCCCCTCGAGGCCAAGCCCACTTTGACTGCATCTCCAGCCTGTCAGCCATGGTATTGTTTTTGGCGCTACCATATCGAGTCTTCATTTGTTAGTATACTTTACTTTTCATTAGAAATGGCAAGGGCGGAGGATATTAGCACGATGTGCATGTAAGAGCCAGTCTGCCTCACAACAAGAGGATGGAGAAAAAGAAGGAACTTATTGACAATAACTTTGGACGACAATAAAAATGGCAGACTTGCGCAGATGTTTCCGGGTAAACCTCTACCATATATGGAGATATGCATTGAAGTAACTTAGGCAAAATACGTTACTAAAGGCTCAAATTCCAAACAGCATATTTTGAAGAAGACAATATTGTTTTATACATTTTTTTCCTCATCACCCATAGTTTCAGTTCACATTTTCAGGACTTATGGGGATCCCATATACTGGTACACAAAAATAGGTAGCACCGTGTAAGAACACTTTTGCATGATACAATCCCTTTAAGAAAGGTATGTCAAACATGTGGCCCGTGGGCCGGATAAGGCCCGCGAACAAGTTGTATCTGGCCTGCGAAATGAGTTTGCTAGGTGTAAAAATTAGCTGCATTTTTAAATGAAAGAAACAGCTGTTTTATTGCTGGATGTCGCAATACTGTAGCAATTCTGTTAGGCAAGCAAATAGTTTATACCGGGGTGAGCATATATATATACCAAGCAAGAGGTACACGGTAAAGCGGGGCTGTGACTCCTCCCCCTCGACCCAACGTAAAACAAACGGACGTAAAATAAAAATTGGTAACCCCACTTAAAATGCTGCATGAGACACATTGATATAGTTCTGTGAAAATTATAGTCTTCTGTGCAAATTTAAAGGAATTGAACAATGTGTGATTTACTGCAATACTGTCAGTCTTTTAAGTTTTTCTATTTGGTTTGTTGACATTTTTCACACATTGAACAACTTTTTTTTTCTATCGATACACAGTGATGCCTAGAAGGCAGGGAGTAACTCACCCCTCTTGAAAGGTTTCTACCTCAGTTTGTATGGTTTGTTGAGTTAGCACGATTAATTTGGGGAAATGAAGATTGGGGTAGTTGATACATAAAATATTTTTATTTAATATTTATTTTGTTTTATGTTCAATCCTATATGGGCTGAGTTTAATTGTTTTGTATATGCATTGAGATTAAGTCTAAATGTATTGTGTTTTTCATGGTGTTTTCGAAACTGCACCAATTTTTTCCTCAGAATTTTCAACTAACTTGAAGTGTTTTGTCAGGGGGATTATTTGTGATATGTACATTTTCAGAATGTGCTTGTTCTATTGTAGGTCGAAGTAAAACAAAGAAAACAATCTGAATTTGTTGTAGTTGTATTTTTAAGTTATTTTGCAATGATTTTACCCGTCCGGCCCACGTGGGAATAGTTTGACACCTCTGCTTTAAGAATTCAATGATGATCATCCCTGCAATTGACTTTGTTTTATCCAAGAGGAGACTGAGGGCATCAAGAAAGCAGTGGGCTGCAGCAAAGTGGAGACTGTGGTAAGGCTAAGCTCACGTTGGCACATTTATTTGTTGCCATGTTCCTAACTGAGGCTTTGCTTTAAAGACACAAACGTGGGTGTTGGGTGTCCAGATTCCAGGCTCGGTCGGTAACACAAACAGTCGGTGCTGACAACAAGTCAGAGTTCAGGGGAGCACGCAGCCCCCACTGAGACGTCGCTGATAACCCCCCTTCAACAAGCTTGAGTCAAGAATCACATTTCCAGCTGAGCATCCAGAAGTTCTGAATAAAAATGTGGCTACCTGATACGCTACTAGGGTTGTAAGGCTACATGTATTTGTAGTCTGATTTGACAGACACAGTGCCAAAGACAAGCCAGAGCTTGAATCGCTGCCATGACGTAAAAATCTCGATGTTTGGTGGCCTCTCTCCATAAACCGGGCTTAGCTGGGATAATAACGGCCATTATCAGTCTGATGTCAAGTCACCTCCCAGCACATCACAGAGTAATTTAAGATTCTGTACCGGAGTCTTCGCCATTCTTCTCACTCCATTCCAGGAATGGCACATTGCAAGAGTCAAGACTGCTGCTTAAAAAAATATTGTGCTCAAAGAGGGGGGTCATTTTCTCCGAATATTACACACGCATGCACGCGCGCGCGCAGACACACACACACGCACACGCACGCACGCACGCACGCACGCACGCACGCACGCACGCACGCACACCCAAACACATATATATAAATGTCCACTTGCCGTGTCGCCAACGCTGCCATGGCAACACAATTTTAACACAAGGAGGAGAGGATAACCTGTGACATAAAAAACAAACACAATACTCTAAAAACCTATTCCATATTCAGGCAGTCGAGGGAAGGGTGAAGAGGCCCAGTGTTCATATCGGGTTTGGGAGATTACGGAATTTGATAGGGTCCAGGCCTCAGCTGGAGAGAGTGCCTTGGCGTGCCTCATGGTAATCAAGAAGAGGGTTTTGGTAGGGCGACGCAATCGCCACCCGGGAGTCGCCCCTCATTCCAAAGTGAATCTGTAATTTGTGATTGGAAATGAGGTCTTTCCTCAACACTGGGGACCGCTTTATCACACCTGAACTGCATCCAAAATTAAAAGGAGGCTATGTGTGACATCCCACAAGACAATGTTCGACTCGCAGTGTCTCACGCCTCACTTTTCAGCATCCATTTTCTATTACTGTACATATATCGGTTTTAATGAAAATAATATACTTTGGAGTAGTCAGTGTACAGCTTGTAAAGCAGTATAGATTTACTACTTTTGTGAAAATAGTTAGCAACATAAGTGAGTAGCAGGATAATCGCGTCTGCTGGTGGTAATGTCAAGTTTGAGGGCTGTGCGAGTGCTGTTGGAGGAGTTGTGGTTCAATGATGGAAACCAGAATTCCAACATATACTGAACAAACTGCTAAGAGTGTTCTGACGGGCATTGTGGTGTCCTACTCTGTTCAGTGGTCCTCTAAGGCAGTGGTTCTCAAATGGGGGTACGCGTACCCCTGGGGGTACTTGAAGGTATGCCAAGGGGTACGTGAGATTTTTTTTAAATGTCTGTCAAAAAGAACTGTGAAAAGAAATGCAACAATGCCATATTCAGTGTTGACAGCTAGATTTTTTGTGGAAATGTTCCATAAATATTGATGTTAAAGATTTCTTTTTTTGTGAAGAAATGTTTAGAATTAAGTTCATGAATCCAGATGGATCTCTATTACAATCCCCAAAGAGGGCACTTTAAGTTGATGATTACTTCTATGTGTAGAAATCTTTATTTATAATTGAATCACTTGTTTATTTTTCAACAAGTTTTTAGTTATTTTTATATCTTTTTTCCAAATAGTTCAAGAAAGACCACAACAAATGAGCAATATTTTGCACTGTTATACAATTTAATAAATCAGAGACTGATGACATAGTGCTGTATTCTACTTCTTTATCTCTTTTTTTCAACCAAAAATGCTTTGCCCTTATTAGGGGGTACTTGAATTAAAAAAAATGTTCACAGGGGGTACACTAGAGAACCACTGCTCTAAGGCACCATAAAAACATCTACGTTTCATATTTCTCCAAGTTTAAAGTGATCGCTCAGTCTAAGAGAGTACAGTTTGTAGGTTCAATGTCCACAATTGAAGATCTTAGTTGCTCAGACAGTGATTTGTTTGTATGAGTTTAGATTGGGGAATGTCATTTCTTAATTGGGAAAGACGTTAATGTCTTTTGTATTCATGTTAGCCTTTAAGCTAGCAAGCTAGCGCCAGTTCGTCTGTAAGTTTATCAAAGTGTGGCTATCAATTACGGTTTTTCGATAATTTTTATTTAAAACAGTAATAGTAACCGTCGAGTTTTACCACGATTATCATTTTTACGGTTTATCGATCATCCGTAGTCATCAATATGTTTCTACTAATAATCAACATTCTAATAGAGCTAAATTAGTTTCAGGGGTTCCTCTGGGTTCTATTTTTCCATAGCAATGATTTAAACACATGTTTGAAGGAATGTACTGCCTCTTATATTATCAGATGATACCTGTCTTTAATATCACATTCTAATATTGATTGCTTGACAACAGAAGCAAACAAAGAACTGTCTAATATATCTGAATAGTTTAAAGTTAATAAATTGCCACTTAATTTTAAACGAATCTATGATTTTTAGTACAAAAGCTAAATTATTCATAAATAAATAATGATAAATGGATTAAACTTGTATAGCGCTTTTCTACCTTCAAGGTACTCAAAGCGCTTTGACAGTATTTCCACATTCACCCATTCACACACACATTCACACACTGATGGCGGGAGCTGCCATGCAAGGTGCTAACCAGCAGCCATCAGGAGCAAGGGTGAAGTGTCTTGCCCAAGGACACAACGGATGTGACTAGGATGGTAGAAGGTGGGGATTGAACCCCAGTAACCAGCAACCTTTTAGGAAATTGGTAATACAAAAAAATAACTTGAAACAACATAAACTTGCCTGTAGCAAGATGATCACATTGATTGGTATTTTGACAAAAGGTTGTTATTTTAGTAATGTTTTTTGTATGTTGATCCACATAAAATGTTTTGCAATAGTGCTACTTGTCAATCACATCTTTACGAAATATTATTAATTCAAAATAAATGACTGAAAATAATGCACTTTTCCAGTTTAATGTTCTTATCTGCTCCTCTTTTTTAAGAAGAAAACATTTTGACAATATTCAATGTTTGTTTTGATTTTTGTCTACAGTATTTGTATGTATATGAATGTACATTTATCTACTGATTTGCGAATCATTTTCCAATTTTTTTCAGATATTCTTTTGATGTACATACAAAACAAGACATTGTGGGGACTTGTATCTACCATTCTGTGGAACGTCAAGTCAGCAATGTACGCTGTAATTACTTGGGAATAAATTACCACCAGCTATTCAATCCACAACTACATTATCTTCTTTAAAAACAATTAAATGCTGTGTTGGTCTCAAGTGACCTAAGATGAGTATGTTTATTGTATATGATATGTTGCATTTGACTTGTCTATTCTTGTTGCTGTGATAATTGTGATGTCTTGGGGAGTGATTTACAAGACCTTAGGGTCTTATTAACCTTTCCCACACATGTGTTTTACTTTACATTGTATATTAATTGCTTGTTGTGTGTTTGTGTGCAAATGAACAAATACAAATGATGGAGGAGTGGAAGAACATTTCAGTAATAACCTGAACAGCTCAGCTCAATTCCATACCCAAGAGGATTAAGGCGGAACTAGATAGCAATGCTCACACTAAATATTCACACAATTTGGTCATGTTGACTGTTAATCTCGCATTTCCACTGTATGTGTAAGGGCTGCTGCAGGGCGCCTGCACGGAACGTCTTTTGACTTTTTTTGTAGCAAGCACCAACACAACAGTAACATCATCCCTGGCAAGCCTTGTACACACGAACACACACACACACACATCTCATTCAAGTCCCGCTAACCACTCCCTTGCATCCTCACCCCTGTATCAGCTGGTATTTGACAGAGGCCCCCAAATAGTTGTCCAGGATATACCTGTAATATGATTATTTGTTTGTGGACCACAAGAACCAGCATGTTCTCATTCATTTGTGTCAACCAGGTAAACTGACGTCCAATAACCTTTGACAAGTTGATTTCTGGTCCGTCCCCGCCCATTAAGACATTTCAAAGAGTAAAATACGATCCACCTTGAACACGGATTATTTAAGTTTGAAAGTAAACAGGATATTTTATTATTTTGTGTGCATGATTTCCTGTCCCAAACAAGCATATTTTAGCTCAATTGATTTGCTGTGTTGCGCTGTCTGGCAAATACAGACGCTCCCTTATTTAGAGCAGGGATGTGATACGGCACCGGCATGGCGCCGCCGTGCACAAGGGTTTTGGCAGTGGTGGAAATCGACACATTGACTTGAATGGAAACAGAAAGAGTCCACCGCCGATACGCATCCAGTGGAAATCCGGAGTTAGGTGTACTCATTGCGTTGCCAGATATTCAGACAATAATGTCTGCTAATGTAAGGAATACGTTTGGTTGAGCTTACCCACCTCGAAGCAATTTTGTTTGGTACATGGTGTAATGATGAGTGTGACCAGTAGATGGCAGTCAAACATAAGAAATAAGTGTAGGCTGCACCGTTTGATGTGGCTCAACAAATGAGTATTATTATGGTGTGTGTATAAGGTAAGACATTATCTCTCGTTTTGTTTCGCAGTATTAACTATCACTTTTCTTACCTTCTGGTACCTGCTGATCTGTATTTGGGATCTGCATAAATCCTGAGAAATTGCGCTCGTCCGCCTTTGTAGTACGCGGCGACACCGTAGACGATAAGCTTCTTTTTTTTCTCTATCTTTTTGTTATGTGGCATTCATCCTCTGCTGTTGCCATTTCTAATATAAAGTACCGTAAAGTTCTTACTTATATCTGTCAGTAAACTTGTCATGAAAGCACTAAAACATAGCGGTGTAGTGAGTTTACATTATGCACCGAAGAAACTTTAGTTATCAGAGTTCCGGTCGGACGTTTTTTCTGGTCACACATTTTCGGTGTTGTTGTTTTCGGATGAGAAGATACTCCTCCGTTATTGATTTAAGTACAGTCTGAATTAAAACAGTTAGCTCCATCTTTTGACACTTCTTTAACTCCCGTCCTTGCACGCTACACCGCTACAACAAAGATGACGGGGAGAAGACGCTGCCAAAGGTGGGCCATGTAAATAAGACCGCCCACAAAACGGCGCATCCTGAAGCCACTATCAGAAAGCGGCTTGAAGATGATCTGTAAAACATAAACTATGCAACATTTTGACCAAAGAACCACCATTACATGTTATGTACACCACTAGGAAGTGTTTTCCATTTAGAAAAAAATTATAATAATCGGGCTCCTTTAATGCACGGAGCAGGGATGTGATACGCCTTATATATAAAAAAAGATAAAAAATACACCATTCACCGGCAGTGCGCTTTATAATATATAATATAATACCTGCTCAGTGGCCTTGTGGTTAGTGTTCGCCCTGAGATCGGTAGGTCATGAGTTCAAACCCCGGCCGAGTCATACCAAAGACTATAAAAATGGGACCCATTACCTCCCTGCTTGGCACTCAGCATCAAGGGTTGGAATTGGGGGTTAAATCAGCAAAATGATTCCCGGGCGCGGCCACTGCTGCCGCTCACTGCTCCCCTCACCTCCCCGGGGGTGAACAAGGGGATGGGTCAAATGCAGAGGTTAATTTCACCACACCTAGTGTGTGTGTGACAATTATTGGTACTTTAACTTTTAACTTTAACTTTAATCCGGTGCGCCCTAAGGTCCGGAAACTACAGTATATCTATTGCTATATCCAAGTTTATTTTACTGTGCTGAAATGTGAGACAATCAGTGCAACCCCGAAACTTCCCTGCACGTTTTCCTGTAGAAAAGCAGCCCTCACCTTCAGTGGGGTCCGGCGGTCCGAAGTGGAGGTCGTAGCGCAGGACGTAAAAGTTATTCCACACGTACAGCTGGTTGTCCCTGGGGTTGTAATCCACGGAGGTGATGTACTGGTACTGGTTAGGGAAGGCGATGTCCGTGTACTCTCCCTGGCTCAGCTTGGTGTTGTAGATGTAATCAATCTGGCTTCTGCTGCTGTCACTCTCGCCCTCCTCGTAGGTGGAGCGCACCACGTGCAGCACACCGCACATCATGAAGGCGTTGGACGCCGAGCGCTTGTCATAGGCCGTGTCCCATGTGGCCTCGAAGCGCAGCGTGTATGGGTTGAGCTGGCTCACCACAATGCGCCCGTTGTTCTGCTCGGTGGCGTAAATGACCCACAGGCCCCTCTCGTCCACCGCCAGGTCGATGTCCGTCTTGCCGCCCCAGCGGTAGGGCGATGTGTCGTGGTAGTTCGCGTTGTTCACGATGGCCTCGCCGCTTTTGATGCGCGTGCGCAGGTCGAACTTGACGATGTTGCGCGTGCGCTCTTTGTTGAAGAAAATGGCGCCGTCGTAGGCCACGAAGCCGGTGCCATCGACGCGGTGCGGCAGTTTGTACGTGGTCGTCTGACGGTTGTTTTGGAAGTCCTCCAGAGAGGCGTACTCAATGAGGGTGTCCGTGCGGTACGGCGTCCAAGGCATGAAGAAGACCTTGTCGCCAGCTTGGAGCGGGTCTTTGCACCACGACCCTGCTTGCTGCTCGGCCTCGTAGAGGAAGGTGGCGTCTCCTACACCCTTCAGAGTCCCGGGACAAATGAAAACTAGTGGAAGACAAGAGAGTGAAGCAATGACAATCAGGGATAGCATCTTTGAGGTTTGCACATGTGGTAGCATCACTCTTGCTGAGGACCAGAAAGACTGTTTGGAGGAATATAAACCCTGTAAACGAATGACACGACAAGGTGGACACATGCACAGTGCTACCATGACAGGGGTCAAGAACCACCATTGAGAGGCTTGACGTCTGTGTGGGAACAACGGGTTGTCAATGGCAGGGGGGGAGGCAGCAAAGCAAGCGGAAATGGAGTGGCACAGGATTGTTACATTATTGGGGCACAGGAGGAATCACTGATGGCTGAGCGAGATCACGGCATGGAGAGCTTCTCCTAATTGGTCCTTGGTGAATGAAGGCCCTGTCTCGGGCAGCCATCACTGCTGTAGAACATCACGTGCTATGGGTGCAGCTACAAACTACATACAGGGGTCATACTGCTTTTCCAAGTTCAGATCCAGCTGTAGTCAAGTTTTGGCAAAAAGAACATGCTCCTAAAGTCCTGCAAAAACACGGAATTCAAGCCGACGGGAGTCCTCCGCATATCTTATGCCATTTAAAATGCCACCACAGATGCAGTAACGTTTATTTATTGAGCTAAACAGGTCTCCGTCAGAAACTATAATAGTATAACTGAAAGGACAACCCCCACAAAAATTTGTTGCATTTTGTCACAGTGTCCATAACTTCGATGTCAGTAAAGTTCAAGGGTGAGTACATACCTTCACTGTTTTTACTATTAGGAATGGTTCATTTTTATTGCACTTGTATGATAGTGAAGGTGTTATGATGGCCATAGTTTGACCTTGGCACAGATCAATTAAATTTGCAAATTTATTGTGGAGATACGAAGAATAAGTTTTTTTTTTTATATGTGATCACATTTCAATAATTATTGTTTGACATTCAGTCTTTTGTTATCAACATTTGCTGTCTTGAAACTGTTATCAATTCAAGCACTTACGACAATCAGCTTTTCCTAATATTTCACATCTTGAGGAGGAAACTTTAAGCCTATTAAAACTTTGAAGCACAGTACGGTAATATATATATATTAGTCATTTTTCTAGGATTTATACCAGGGCTACTTAACTGGCGGTTAAGTCTGGCATGTGAAAATCATCAGACCAGATCGACCCAAAACTTGGGCACAACTAATTTTGGCAGCAATTTCTTAAAAACAGTGTTTTAGCAGTAAGTCGTTCAAAACAGTGGAGCACGCTTGTTATATAGAGCAGTGGTCCCCAACGTTTTTGTAGCTGCGGACCGGTCAACGCTTGAAAATTTGTCCCACGGACATTATTATTATTATTTTTTATTTTTTTCATAAAGAAATACAATCATGTGTGCTTACGGACTGTATCCCTGCAGACTGTATTGATCTATATTGATATATAATGTATATATTGTGTTTTTTATGTTGATTTAACAAAACAAAAACAAAAAAAAGTTTTTATTTTATTTATTTATTTTTTTTTAAATTTCTTGTGCGGCCCGGTACCAATCGGTCCGCGGCCCGGTACCGGTCCGCGGCCCGGTACCGGTCCGCGGCCCGGTGGTTGGGGACCACTGATACAAAGGATCTTTAACAAACATTTTTGCAGTCGGTCCCTAAAATCAGCAACGCGCCCCTATCATACAGAAGATCTTTGACTTTTAATATTTTAAATAAACGCCCTGTGATGAGGTGGCGACTTGTCCAGGGTGTACCCCGCCTTCCGCCCGATTGTAGCTGAGATAGGCGCCAGCGCCCCCCGCGACCCCGAAGGGAATAAGCGGTAGAAAATGGATGGATGGGACGGATTTTAAATAAACATTTTTTTAAAAATTTGTATTTCTTTTGCGGCCGCGGCCCGGTACCGGTCCGTGGACCGATTGGTAGCGGGCCGCGCCCGGTGGTTGGAGACCACTGACATAGAGCACATATGTGTCAAACTCAGGCCCGAAACGTCACTTAATGTGGCCCGCAAAAGCCTGGGAATAATGTGGATAATTAATCTTTCTTATTAAATGTTTTCATTGCTTCCATTTTGACAGAAAAAAAATTCATATGTTTTAAACTTTGACATACCGTATTTTTCGGACTATAAGTCGCTCCGGAGTATAAGTCGCACGGGCCGAAAATGCATAATAAAGAAGGAAAAAAACATATACAAGTCTTTATATATAAGTCGCACTGGAGTATAAGTCGCATTTTTTGGGGAAATGTATTTGATAAAACCCAACACCAAGAATAGATATTTGAAAAGCAATTTAAAATAAATAAAGAATAGTGAACAACAGGCTGAAAAAGTGTACGTTATATGACGCATAAATAATCAACTGAGACGTGCCTGGTATGTTAACGTAACATATTATGGTAAGAGTCATTCAAATAACTATAACATATAGAACATGCTATACGTTAACCAAACAATCTGTCACTCCTAATCGCTAAATCCCATGAAATCTTATACGTCTAGTCTCTTACGTGAATGAGCTAAATAATATTATTTGATATTTTATGGTAATGTGTTAATAATTTCACACATAAGTCGCTCCTGAGTATAAGTCGCACCCCCAACCAAACTATGAAAAAAACTGACTTATAGTCCGAAAAATACGGTATATACAAATATTCAATTGTTATAGATGTGAATCTTTGGGCACCTCGCCATTCGATTCCGATTCTTGGGGTGAGAATTTGATTCATAATCGATACTCGATTCAACACGATTCTCGTTTCAAGCTGATTTTAGCAATGTATCATTTGGTATAATAATAACAACACCTTAACAAAATAGCTTACAGGTTACAATACCTCATTTTGGATGCTGACGTATGACACATACGTGCACCAAGTAAGCATAGAGATGGCCTAAAAAATGTTTTTATTATTAATTTGTCAAAAAAATTCAATATATTCGATTTTTGAAAATGACTAACAAAATTGGGATTCGAATGTGATAAAAAAATTTTTTTACCACCCCTAATTATAAAACACCGTATGATAGAAAAATAACAATAAATACTTAAATATCTGCTTCTCGCCTTGACTTACAATTTCAAAGCAAGTTATCCATCAATTTGTACGTACAAAAATCTAATTTAATATAATGAGGCGATTATACTTTTATATTCTTACATTCGCTGTTACAAGCGGCCCTCTGAGGGCAGCCATGACTGTGATGTGGCCCTTGATGAAAACAAGTTCGACACCCGTGACTAGGGCTGCGAATCTTTGGGTGTCCGACGATTCGTTCAATATCGATTCGTGGGGTCACGATTCGATTCAAAATCGATTTTTTCCGATTCAACGAGATACTCGATTCAAAACCGATATTTTCCCGATTCAAAACGATTCTCTATTCATTCTATACATAGGATTTCAGCAGGATCTACCCCAGTCTGCTGACATGCAAGCAGAGTAGTAGATTTTTGTAAAAAGCTTTTATAATTGTAAAAGACAATGTTTTATCAACTGATTGCAATAATGTAAATTTGTTTTAACTATTAAATGAACCAAAAATATGACTTATTTTATCTTTGTGAAAATATTGGACACAGTGTGTTGTCAAGCTTATGAGATGCGATGCAAGTGTAAGCCACTGTGACACTATTGTTAATTTTTTTAAATTTTTTATAAATGTCTAATGATAATGTCAATGAGGGATTTTTAATCACTGTTATGTTGAAATTTTAACTAATATTGATACTGTTGTTGATAATATTCATTTTTGTTTCACTACTTTTGGTTTGTTCTGTGTCGTGTTTGTGTCTCCTCTCAATTGCTCTGTTTATTGCAGTTCTGAGTGTTGCTGGGTCGGGTTTGGTTTTGGAATTGGATTGCATTGTTATGGTATTGCTGTGTATTGTTTTGTTGGATTGATTAATTAAAAAAAATAAAATAAAATAAAAAAATATTAATAAAAAATAAAAATAAAATAATTAGAATCGATTCTGAATCGCACAACGTGAGAATCGCGATTCAAATTAGAATCGATTTTTTCCCACACCCCTACCCGTGACATACAGAATCTTTGACTGGTGTTTTTGCAGCACGTTCTTAAAAACAGCATGGTGCTTTTTGTCATACAGAGGACCTTTGATAAGCGTTTTTAGAGTAACTCCTTAAAAACACAACACTGCTTTCTCAGAGGATCTTTGAATAATGTTTTTGCAGTATAAGCCCATAAAAACAGCAATGCCTCCTGTCCCAGAGGACAGTTGACTGGTGTTTTTGCAGTACTTAATTAAAACAGCATTGTGCTCTTTGTCATTCAGAGAATCTTTGAATAGTGTTCATGCAGAAAACAGCAGAGCCTCCTGTCACATAGAGAGGATCTTTGACTGGTGATTGTGCAGTACGTTCTTAAAAAACAGCATAGTGCTCTATCATATCAAGGACCTTTGATAAGCATGTTTGCATTACGTCATTAAAAACAGCATAGTGCAGTTTGTCATATAGATGATCTTTGAACAGTGTTTTTGCTGTATAAGTCTATAAAAAAGCAAAGTCTCCTGTCAAATAGATTATATTTGACTGGTGTTTTTTCAGAAGGTCCTTTAAACAGCATAATGTTCTTTGTCATATACAGGATTTTGAATAGTGTTTTGTAGTACAGTCCATAAAAAAAAAGCAATGCCTCCTGTCACAGAGGATCTTTGACTGGTGTTTTTGCAGATACTTTCTTAAAAACAGCATGGTGCTTTTTGTCATACAGAGGACCTTTGATAAGCGTTTTTTACAGTACACTAGAGGATCTTTGAATAATGTTTTTGCAGTCTAAGCCCATAAAAACAGCAATGCCTCCTGTCCCATAGAGGACCATTGACTGGTATTTGTGCAGTACATCCTTAAAAACAGCATTGTACTCTTTGTCATTTAGAGAATCTTTGAATAGTGTTCATGCAGAAAACAGCAAAGCCTCCTGTCACATAGAGAGGATCTTTAAATGGTGTTTTTGCAGTACGTTTTTTAAAAACGTACTGCATATCGAGGACCTTTGATAAAGCGTTTCTGCATTACGTCCTTAAAAACAGCATACAGCCGTTTGTCTTACAGATGATTTTTGAACGGTGTTTTTGCTGTATAAGTCTATAAAAAAGCAAAGTCTCCTGTCACATAGATTATATTTGACTGGTGTTTTTTCAGGAGGTCCCTAAAAACAGCATAGTGTTCTTTGTCGTATAGAGCACCTTTGATTAACAGTTTTGCAGTAGGTTCTTAAAAAATATTTCCCAGTGGCTGTTAGTTGAATAGCTCTGGTTAAATACAACAGTAATAGTCTCTGGAAAAATCTGAACTCTTTTTGTCTTTAAAAAAATATAGTCCACATGTGCAAACAACCCTCCTATGGATTTAACAGTAGGCAGTAGGAGGAGAGAAAGAGACGGGAGGCATCAACACCACAGGAAAAGGAGAGGACAGAGAGAGGGACGAGGACCAGACCAGCCATTTACCTTTTTGCTCCACTTCTATTTCAGGCAGTGGAAAAGATGGCAAAAAAAGAGTGCAAAAGGAAGAGAAAGGTTATCAAAGGTCATCTGGCAGGTACAAGAAGATTATTAACTGTGAGAGGATGTGATCATGAGATGAAGCGCAGGCAGCTTTTTGAGGGCAGAAGAGCTACTGTAGTTGGAAGCGAAAAGAGATGTTAGTAATAATGATAGAAAGTGTTTGTGTGAACCCTTTAGAATGTTTTAAAAGGTAGAGGGTGAGTATTTTGTCACGTGTGAACTTTATTAAGATAACTTGCTGGCCTACACACTTCCAAGATGGAGCATGACATGACCGATGAGCAGCACAGGCCCAATAAGGATGTTTTTATTCATGGACAGTTGGCGCCGCATCAGCCAAGGAGGAGGAGGAGAGGCTACGACCCACATGAAAAATAGCTAGTTAAGAAACAAATGACAGCAAGGAGGTTAGTTGCAGAAAGGACGGAGGAGGGCCGGAGGTGAAAGGGAGGTCTGTTTGAAAGAAGGGAAGAAAATAAAGTGAATATTTCAGCCGGTGTTTACAATTCATCAGTACTAAGTACTTTTACAGCGCACCCATAAATCTGAGCTATGCTCTAATAAATGTGTCTCAAACAAGCTTTCAACCAGGATTTATTCTGATCATAAACGCAGACTTCGCTTACATCTCGTCCAGCTTCAATGGAATGGCTACATTTAACAAATATGTCCAAGTTTTAATGACTATGTTATATTTTCTCTACAGTATCTACATACAGAATTGAGTCAAAAAGTGAGGTTCTTATCAAATCGCATATGTCAAACATTGAAATCATATAGGCCAACTGGTGTGTGAAATTCAAATAAATAAGTGTTTATATATATTTTTTAAATTACATCAAAATAATTGGTTGTGATTATTTAAAAATACAACCTTAAGTTTAGGGAAAAACACTATTTAAAAAAAATAAATAAATCAAATGAAGTGAATTATATTTATATAGCGCTTTTCTCTAGTGACTCAAAGCACTTTTACATAGTGAAACCCAATATCTAGGTTACTTTTAAACCAGTATGGGTGGCACTGGGAGCAGGTGGGTAAAGTGTCTTGCCCAAGGACACAACGGCAGTGACTAGGATGGCGGAAGCGGGGATGGAACCTGGAACCCTCAAGTTGCTGGCATGGCTACTCTACCAACCGAGCTATACCGCCCCTCTAAATATATTTAGTTGTTTTAAGACAACATAAATAAATAAAAAAATAATCATACATACAAATAAGACAATTAAATCAAACAACTATTTAAAAAAAAAATCAATTAAACTATCAATATTATTATTACTATTTTTTTCTTTTAAGTAAGTTTGTAGTAGATTCAACTACCATAGTACTGCAAAAATATTTACAAATATAAATAGTACTAGTAAATAGTGAATGCAATATAATAAAAACATTGAATAATGCATTTGTGTATATTATCATTAATTAAAAATATATGACAAATCAACCAAAATTAACTACTAAATTCCTACTTGCACCCCTTAATACACAAATAATAATAACAAATACTAAATAATACTAATTATCATTCAAATATGACAAGCCCCATTAATTAAAATATGTATATGTAATAATTATAGTAGCTAAAATGATGAAAAAAACGTGAAAAAAATGTGTGTTCTTTTCCCCATGTACAAAATTAGTTAAATTTTGTCACAAGGTCCCTCAGAGAGAGAGAGTGAGATTGCCAATAACTGTCATAAAATTACATCACTATTGTGCAGCTTTTTTGTATGTGTGTGCGTGTGTGTGTGCATGTTCAAGCTAAACCCTCGCATCGCACATGCTCATAAATTGAGTTAACGTGCTGTGCAGCAGGCTTACAGTTTCTATTTCCATGTTTTGTTTTGCTGATGCAGTCGTGTCAGTTGGTGGAGAGCCGTAAAATTATGTACATGAAACTCCACAATTCATTACTGTTGACTTGTTGTGCTGTTCTAACAGCTCATCTAGTTGCAGATAGCTGTATAAACAAACACATATACTATATCTTCTCTTTAACTGTATCTTCTCTTTAACTATATATATATATATATATATAATGTATGTATGTATATATATATATATATATATATATATATATATATATATATATATATATATACATTATATATATACATATATATATATATATATATATATACATTATATATATATATATATATATATACACATTATATATATATATATATATACACATTATATATATATACATATATATATATATATATATATACACATTATATATATATATATATATATATATATATATATATATATATATATATATATATATATATATATATATATATATATATATATATATATATATACATTATATATATATATATATATATATATATATATATATATATATATATATATATATACATATATATATATATATATATATATATATATATATATATATATATATATATATATATATATATATATATATATATATATATATATATATATACACACACACACACACACACACACACACACACACCGGTATACTATATATATATATATACTATATATATTACTTGATATAAAAATTATAAAACATTTTTTTCAAAACAGGTTACAGGTTACAAAAGCTCCTCTTTGCTGCTGACGTATGAATGTATCCATCCATCCATCCATTTTCTACCGCTTGTCCCTTTGTCTCAGCTGCATTCAGGCAGAAGGCGGGGTACACGTATGAATTTATTTAAAACAAAAAAATATATATATATTTTCATTTTTTAAAATATGTATAAATTCTGGATCAAAATAAATGACAGTAGTGATTCAGATGTAATAACAAATAAACAAAATGGTTTGGACACTCATGACATAAACTAAACATTCCTTATTATTTTCTCTCTCTATTAGAAACATTTCAAACCCAGGAAGTAAAACAAACTCAGGAACAGCTGAGTCATGGAGAAGGTGTAGGTCGGATTAAATAAACTGGGCTTCTTCATACTCCTTTTCATTCATGTTAAATTGTGCTAGAGCTGGGCGATATGGACGAAAAAGTATATCTCGATATATTTTTACTTAAACTCGATATTTGATATACATCTCGATATATTTTCCGGTGAAAATATACAAATAAAGATATACATTTTTGAGCGAGATTCACTGAAATTTAAGTTTATGACAACTGTAGTGTAAACAGTCAGTGGTACATTTATTAACCCAGTTAGTCAAGAGGGGTATTGACAGCACAGAAAAGAAACAAAAATAAAGAAATAAAATGGAAAAATATTCTTTCTACGTAAAATACATAACATAGCTGTGCAAATAATACAAAATGTATCAAACTCAGATAAAAAATAAATTTGCAGGCAGGCACTTTTTAATTCCCAGTCGACGATATAATGGACTGTCACACACGTACGGTTCTGGTCAGCGCCAAGTAAGTGACTTGACTTAATTGTGCGGTTATGATCTTCCTCACGTCGGCATACATTTTTGGCAACATTTCTCATGCGAAATATGCCCGGCCTCGCAATCGAGAACAGTTTTGATTTGGGCTTACATGGTAAACAACTCAAATGAATGTTTTATCCAGACGCATACAGTTTTCCAAATGTGGCCAAGTAGACGCATTGTGGGTTTCCTGGACGTGGTCTACATCGCTAAAAGAAAAATCTAAAGAAGAAAATCCCTCTGCCATCTTCCACTAGTTTTTAAAAAATATAAATCGCCCGCTTGAATATTCTCTCTTCTCTTCTACGACTCTCTCGTTGTCATTTTGGATGTCTGTTGTGATTTCCCTTCCTGGTTCCATGACCCACTCTATCTTGCCTCTGATTGGCCTGTCCCTAATGTTTTGCCCTAATCTCAACCAATCGTGACTCATCATAGCAAACAACCAACCCATCATGGATGTTCTTATACATGCAAGCACATCTTGGAAGGAGGAAGGGGAGGGGTTTAGTAGGCCATGGGGTGTTGAGAGGGATTGAGGAGCGGGGGAGAATCAAGGAACACAAAAAATAAGCAGTGTTTTGTCATTTTGACGTGAAATAAATTATATTGATGTTCTTAATTCGTTTGTTGTTTAAAAATATATCGATATATCTTACAAACTCAATATATCGCCCAGCCCTAAATTGTGTAGGATTGTGATTTTCCTTAATGTACCTTCGCTAAGCATATTGCAAAATAAATCAGACCATGAGCAATTAAGCGTGGTAATACTTACTATAAGGAACACACTCATACTGGACCTCTAAGTACTTGTAGGTGCCAGGACATGGGTCAGGAAAGACATCGGAGCCAGTGACAACCACACACTGCGTACGGTTGTTGCACCTAGAGGAGAGGAGGTGAAAAGAAAGATTGACCAAAGATTTCCTCAGCACCCACAGAAAGATTAGTCTGAGTTAATTGGCAGCTTTAGCACTGAGCATAAGGAAGGACTGTCACATGTGCATAAAGGGAGAGACGTGATGAATAACAGCTGCTAAAGGCATGCCAGGTAATAGCGATGGCATTTTCCTTTAACGGCGTCCTCGCAGCACTCTGGAGGAGAGGGAAGACAGCCATTAACAAGGAGACACAGCAGGTGTGTGTGACATGTAACAGACAGCAGCGTCGGCCTCTGCTGGATGAGGAGCTGCTTCCTGTGCTCGTGGGCGACAAACACATAAGAGGGACGAGAGGTTGTTTTAGCCTGCTTTGCATTGGAAACGCTTCGCCACTATAAATTAACAGCCTCCTCGGCACATTGCAAAAGTTTGCCCCTTTTTTTTTTTTAGTTAAATGTTTCTAGGTGCATGGAAAGTTCAAGTTGAGGCGGGGAGGGAGTAGGTAGGGGGGGTTGCAGCATAAAAAATATATATATACAGCGGCGGACCCAGTTTTCCGTTTGCACTTCAAACGAGTTCACTTGAGGCAGAGGGAATGTGAGCAGTGACTGAGGCAAACATGGAATCCTGAACAATTTACATGGCCAGGATTGCAGGAGGTCACCAGCCATTTCATGCATTAAAAACATACATTTAAACATTGGATGGGACATTTAAAGCACCATTAGTAATTCAAGAGAGCCTTGTAAAGTTTCACAGTAGGATTGTTTTGCACAACAACCACATTTGTACATGTGGTGTACATTAAAGTAGCGTATAAATATCGCAAGTATGTGCATTTATTAGGAAGAGACCCGGCTCCCTTTCAAAGCACAATATTTGTCTTTGAACCAGAGAGTGCTCACTGGGAATGCTAATATTCAATATTTTGCCATTGGAAACCAATTAAATAGTCTGTGCATCAATTTAGCAACGTGTCATCAAAGAGTAAAAATGCATTTCTTTCAATATGTATCATAACAAAAAGGGTAATATTCAAAAAAAAGGATAGATGTTGATAGTCCAACTCATACTGACTGGTATACACAAGCTATGGAGATGATATCAGTAGAAAAAACTGCATTTAGTTTAGATAATAATGAGTCATATATTGGAATATGGGATCCATTATTAAAATGTATTTTAACTAATAAATGAACGCCCGGAAAAGGGTGGAGTGCCATCTCCGGGATGCGGAGGAGACCCTGCCCCAAGTGGAGGAGTTCAAGTACCTCGGAGTCTTGTTCACGAGTGAGGGAAGAGTGGATCGTGAGATAGACATGCGAATCGTGCGGTGTCTTCAGTAATGCGGACGCTGTATCGATCCATTGTGGTGAAGAAGGAGCTGAGCCGGAAGGCAAAGCTCTCAATTTACCGGTCGATCTACGTTCCCGTCCTCATCTATGGTCATGAGCTTTGGGTTATGACCGAAAGGACAAGATCACGGGTACAAGCGGCCGAAATGAGTTTCCTCCGCCGGGTGACGGGGCTCTCCCTTAGAGATAGGGTGAGAAGCTCTGTCATCCGGGGGGAGCTCAAAGTAAAGCCGCTGCTCCTCCACATCGAGAGGAGCCAGATGAGGTGGTTCGGGCATCTGGTCAGGATGCCACCCGAACGCCTCCCTAGGGAGGTGTTTAGGGCACGTCCGACCGGTAGGAGGCCACGGGGAAGACCCAGGACACGTTGGGAAGACTATTTCTCCTGGCCGGCCTGGGAACGCCTCGGGATCCCCCGGCAAGAGCTGGACGAAGTGGCTGGGGAGAGGGAAGTCTGGGCTTCCCTGCTTAGGCTGCTGCCCCCGCGACCCGACCTCGGATAAGCGGAAGAAGATGGATGGATGGATGGATGGATGAACCTTAAATATGACTTATTTTATCTTTGTGGAAAATATTGGACACAAGCTTGTTGTCAAGCTTATGAGATGCGATGCAAGTGTAAGCCACTGTGACACTATTGTTCATTTTTTACATGTTTTTAATTTATTTTTTATAAATGCTGTGATGATAATGTAAATTAGGGATTTCTAATCACTGCTATGTTGGAATTTGTATTAATAATAATGCTGTTGTTGATATTATTCATTGTTTTTTCTCTACTTTTGGATTGTTTTGTGTCATGTTTGTGTGTCCTCTCATTTGCTCTGTTGCTTGCTATTCTGAATGTTGCTGGGACGGGTTTGGTTTTGGAATTGGAATTGTATTATTATGTTATTATTGTGTATCATGTTGGTGGACTGATTAATCATTAAAAAAAAATAATAATAAATAGTCACTTCCAGAGTCAAACTGTCAACATCACACAGTGTTTATTGGCTTTACACAATAGTTTTTAAGTACCATTGACATTTTATCCATACGATAAATTAAAAAACACTTCTTATTGTAGTCGCAGGACATTTATGCAGAATAAGTACAAGTGACATTTTGCTGCATGCTAAAAATCGGAAAAAATAGGACACATGTAAAACAATTTAAAATTTAAATCCAGACATAAGATGATGCATTATGTGCAAATGTGCTGTTGGACATGGCACATTGTGACGTTTAATGGATATTGCGTGAAGTAATAAAATAAAGTCTGTCAAGACCATCTTCATGCTAGTTAAATGGTATATGGGTTATACTTGTATAGCGCTTTTCTACCTTCAAAGTACTCAAAGCGCTTTGACACTATTTCCACATTCACCCATTCACACACACATTCACACACTGATGGCGGGAGCTGCCATGCAAGGCTCTAACCACGACCCATCAGGAGCAAGGGTAAAGTGTCTTGCTCAAGGACACAACGGACGTGACTAGGTTGGTAGAAGGTGGGGATCGAACCAGGAACCCTCAGGTTGCTAGCACAGCCACTCTCCCAACCGCGCCACGCCGTTATTAGCTTTAATGTTTTTGGCTACATGCAATTTAAAGTATCTACTTAGTCAATATGTGCATATAGATACTGTATGTGCGCTGTTGCCTACATTGCAATAAAGTAACTTAAATTTCCTGTTCTATGGTTTTCATCCCATTGTTCTTATTTGCCTAACACTATTTTTAAAATATGTGATTTTTGATGCATATTTTGGGGGTCAAATCCCAACTGCATTACTTGAGAGGTCTCATTGTATACAATGTTTAAAAGTAGGGGTGTCACGTTACAACTTTTTCACTTCTGATACGATATCAATATCAGAGCCTTGAGTATTGGCCAATACCAAAATTGACACGATACGATATCAGCAGGAATCATATGTCGATTTATTATTTTGTAGTGTGGAATGTTTGAAAAATGTTGATTAAGTGAAATTAATCAAACAAAGAACAATGGAAAGCACCAACCTACTTATAAGTAACTGTCTGTAATTGAGTTATGCTGTCTTTAAGTTGAAGTGAAGTGGTAATTGTTTTTTTTGCCAACAATAATTAATGAAGTTAAACTCATACATTGAATTGTGTTATTGGATCCTTTCTAATACAATTCTGCATTGGAGACTTTGTATCTGTAAGTATTATGCAACAATAATTAGTTGATACTTGTTTATAATTTGCAAATGTCATGTTTTAAACTGAAATTATGTCCAATTAAGGACACTTATTACGTATGTCCAGCTTGAGTGCTATTGCGTGCTTAGCTGTTGTGTAGCTGCCAACTCAAGAGTATCGAGGAGCCTAACAGGTTTGCCTTTTATAAACGACTACACTAAAATACAAGAAAAGACTAACCTTGTGTGCTTATTGGAGGACATTTTAGATGTTAACTGGCTTTCAAGCTTTGCACAAATAAACACACCACAGGACTGCTTTTATCAGGGCTTATATCAAAGTATTTAAAGCTCAGCTGTTTGAGTTTAACGTCTATTTTGGAGTGGAATTTCAAATACAGTGGTACCTCAATATAAGAGTGTCCCCAACTTAGGGTTGCTCGCATACATTTGAGTCAAAAGCCTCCCCGTCACTAGATGGGGTTTTGAGTGCCACAGTGAACTCGGTAAGAACCGTCCCAAACATCCAGTCTTTCTTGCTAGCATTAGCCTAGTGTGAGTGACCTTCCCAGCCCATCACCTGAAAAACCAATTACTCTTGATTGTGGGAGATAACACAACTAGGAGTTTTTCAACGCCGTTATCCTCTGCTATCTCAGCCTTATTAACCAGCCGTCCCACTTGGGTAACTCGGCTCATTTTACATGTTGAATCTAATAGGACGGAAAGACGCTAATCAGAACAGACCAAAAAGGATCAGTCTGCTGGAAGAGGTGAATACTTAACATTATTATTACATTACTTAAAAAAACAGCTGTAGTTGTTTGTAATAAATTATATTGAACTAGCCTTTTTATTATCTAGAACAGAGGTCCCCAAACTACAGCCCGCGGGCCAGATACGGCCCGCCAACGTCCAAAATCCGGCCCGCGGGTAGTCCCGAGTAAAAAATAAAAAAATAAATACATATATAAAGTATATGTATACATATATATTTGCGGTGTTTGCATGTGATTGGATGTGTCTATTATTGCTCTGAGCTCAGTCTGGTGGCAAAAACACCTTTTTCACTCTTGGTTGTCCTCTCCACCTTCAGCTGGGCGGAGAGAGTTATCTGTCAGTACTGCGCCAAAGAATAGGTGGCAGATACCAACACCTTATTTGGGTTAGTGGGTTGTTTTCAGTGGCGTAGAAAAAAAGAATACACTTCTACATCAACACTTAATTATTTATCTTTGAAATACTTTTTGTCCCTCTTCTGTTCCTCGGGCTTAAACCATAAACTTGGATGAGTTTGGGGGGAAAAACATTAGAACCCATCAACAACACGAGAGGACAGCATTTCTTGTATGACTTCAGCTCAGCGAGGATGTCAAATTAATTGTGGCTTGTTTGTGTGTGATGCCACCACAAAAGGGTGATAATAACCATAGAAACAGAAATGGAATTCACTGCAAAATCACACTACCAGTACCTTATTGTTTTCTTACTATTGTTTATCTGTGTGACGTCTTCAAAGGGTTAGTAGTTTTGCTTTTTTGGGGCTTTATATGATGACATTATCCAGGTAATCATGGTTTTACGATGAAATTCAGCGCTCATCATCAACAAATCTTGTGTTGTCTTTGTTTTTTTTTAGGTTTTCTTTGGAGGTTGAGTGGTGGTCACTCCCCATTATGCCTCTGTCAGATGTCTACCAAGGGCGAATATTTTTGCTTTTTTGTTGCTGTATTTAGTATTTTGATACTGTAGTGTGGTGTTTTCTCTTCAGTACATTGTCTATACAGTTAATACAGATTTCAAAAAGTTAATTAAGGAATTAGTTGTGAAGTGAAGTGAATTATATTTATATAGCGCTTTTCTCTAGTGACTCAAAGCGCTTTACATAGTGAAAACCCAATATCTAAGTTACATTTAAACCAGTGTGGGTGGCCTGGGAGCAGGTGGGTAAAGTGTCTTGCCCAAGGACACAACGGCAGTGACTAGGATGGCGGAAGCGGGAATCGAACCTGCAACCCTCAGGTTGATGGCACGGCCATTGATTCACTTAACATTACAGTCGTCCCTCGCCACATCGCACTTCAAAAATTGCGGCTTATATATACAGTATATATATATATATATATATGTTATATATGTATAATATATATATATATATATTATACATGTATAATATATATATATATATATATTATACATGTATAATATATATATATATATATTATACATGTATAATATATATATACGTATATATATGTATATACGTGTGTATATATATATATATATATGTATGTAATTTAATTTGATAATCGATTAATCTGTCGATTATTACTTCGATTAATCGATTAATAATCGGATAAAAGAGACAAACTACATTTCTATCCTTTCCAGTATTTTATTGGAAAAAAAACAGCATACTGGCGCCATGTTCTTTCAACTTGCCAAATAAAACAAGGAAAATGTTACAAAAATGCACACCTTTGACACCCCTGCTATAGATAATAAAAATTAAATCTGATAAATCTATGGATAAAAAGCAGAGCCTGACGACGCATGCGCGTTTATCATAACTGTCGCTTTCTCTGTCTCTCCCCCTCCCTCACGAATGCTGCTGCAAACCTTCACAATTTGTTTTTTTTTTAACCTTCTTAACCTTGAACGTACATTGAAAATACACGCAACCCTAACTCAAAATACCGGACTTTTGAGGCATTTAAGAAACACCGCCCGGACATGTCCGGTAATAAGAGGACGTATGGTCAGGACCTAGCCCGGTCGCTGCTAGCATGCTAGCAGCGATCGGTTTCACCGGACATGTCCTCTTTTGCTAGCATGCTAGCAGCTAACGGACTACGTATAGACTGACTATACGTCCTCTTTTCACCGGACATGTCCTCTTTTGCGGAGCTGCCCGGGAGGGGTTTCTTAAATCCCTCAAATGTCCGGCATTTTGAGTATTGTTTACACAACGTGCAGTACGCTACTTAATATGTCCGTGTGGAAACTCGTTCGGTACTCCTCCAAACCGAACCGAAACCCCCGTACCGAAACGGTTCGATACAAATACAAGTACCGTTACACCCCTATTATTTTGATTATTGTTTCTCAGCTGTTTGTAAATGTTGCAGTTTATAAATAAAGGTAAAAAAAAAAAAAAAACGTAGCCTCAGCGCATGCGCAAAGCATAGATCCAACGAATCGATGACTAACTTAATCGCCAACTATTTTTATAATCGATTTTAATCGATATACATACATATATATACACACATATATATATGTGTGTATATACTGTATATATGATATATATGTATGTATGTATGTATGTATGTATGTATGTATGTATGTATGTATATATATATATATATATATACATACGGTACATGCCAAAAGTTTGGACACACCTTCTCCTCATTCAATGAGTTTTCCTTTTTTTCATGACTATTTACATTGTAGATTGTCACTGAAGGTATCAAATCTATGAATGAACACATGCAGAGTTATGTACTTAACAAAAAAAAAGGTGAAATAACTGAAAATATGTTTTATATTGTAGTTTCTTCAAAATAGCCACTCTTTGCTCTGATTAATGCTTTGCATACTCTTGGCATTCTCTCAATGAGCTTAAAGCACACATGTGAAGTGAAAATAATTTCAGGTGACTACCTCTTGAAACGAGAATATAAAACATGTTTTCAGTTATTTTTTTTTAGTTAAGTACATAACTCCACATGTGTTCATTCATAGTTTTGATGCCTTCAGTGACAATCTACAATGTAAATAGTCATGAAAAAAAGTCCATTGAATGAGAAGGTATGTCCAAACCTTTGGCCTGTACTGTGTATATATATATATATATATATATATATATATATATATATATATATATATATATATATATATATATATATATATATATATATATATATACATGCTTTGTGAGCGATGACAACGGAAGACACACAATGCTAACAGCACTCAATGCTAACATGTCTCAAGGTCGTAGCTGTGACTGTCAGGTGGAACAACTTTTGACAGGACATCTCAGGCCCGTGGTTTCAGCCCAGATCTAACTGAAAGAAATTACACAGGATGTGACCAAGTATTTCCACGCCGTAGCCGTGTTGTAGTGGACAGGCAATTACACTTGGAGGATCCTCCGGGCTACCGCTGAGTACTGTAATCCAGTGTTTCCTAATCATAGAGCCAGGGCCCATTGTTGGGCCGCACCAAAACATAACTATATCTCAGCTGTGGTCCGTATGGGCCGCAGCAATACTCAGTTCTAATATACTTTTCCACTACTTGTGGCAGTACTGACAATATCAAACAAACAGAATAATTCTGGAGATAAAGTCAATAGTGCATAAATTATGACCAAAGTGGTGAAGCTGTATTTTAATTTGCACTTAAATTGTATTGATTGTTTAGTTAAGAAACACAACATAATTGTATGTATATTTATTTTTCGTCAATTATTTATGAGTCTGTATATTTGGTTCATACTTATTTTTCTAATCAGCCTAAGCCTAAGGTTTATGTGTTAAATAAATAATAATCTTTGTGATTAACACATTATTTCCTATCATTTGACAAGGTTGTAAACAGTAAGTAGGTTAGATATAATTCTTAAATACGATTAAAATCAAGTGTAAGATGACTAATTGTGTATTAATAATTGAGTGGGCCGCGGGCCCCTCTGTAATGTAAAAGTGGAGGCCTGAAGTCAAAAAGGTTAATAACCCCTGCTGTAATCGGCAGTACAACACAATCAAGGCTACTATGTTGGTGGAATGAGTGTAAAGGTGACTATGTGGCTGTTATTTCATGTATAGCTGGCTCTAATTATTTTAAAAACATATTCAGAAGGTCGTAAACTTTTTTATGCTCTACCTATGGAAATATTTGATTTTAGATAACAATCATTCTTCGCAAAATGTTGTCTACCATCATCACGCCTGGAACCAATTATATATTATAAACAAGGGACGACTGTAATCCTTACGGAAGGAAATTAGAACAACAACTAGCATCATGGATTTAGATTTCAGTGTGTTTCTAGAAACAACCCAATTCTTTGAAGGGCTATCTTTGTGCATTTGCACAAAATGGGACTCTGGTGAATACTTTGAAGCCTAACTGAACTGCATTTTACTGCAGACTTCCAATTGTCTCAACACTCCGCAATCTTACTTGCTGGGTTTGTCTTGGTGCTATTGTCCTGTGGTTTTTATTGGCCGTGTCTTAATGTGATGTACAGTGGTACCTCGATTTTCCTATGCCCCACTTTTCAACCAAAAGTTCGCCCTCGTTTTCGAATATTGTCTTGGTGATCTTGCGGCCAAATATTGCGCGCAACAAACTAGTCGTTTTATTCTACAGAATCGAGAGGGGAGAGGACAAGGAACCCCCATGTAGTGTTGTTCCGATATCAATATTTTGGTACCGGTACCAAAATTATTATGATACTTTTCAGTACTTTTCTAAATAAAAAGGGACCACAAAAATTTTTATTATTGGCTTTATTTTAACAAAAAATCTTACAGTACATTAAACATATGTTTCTTATTGCAAGTTTGTCCTTAAATAAAATAGTGAAAATACAAGACAACTTGTCTTTTAGTAGTAAATAAGCAAACAAAGGCTCCTAATTTCGCTGCTGACGTAAGCAGTAACATCTTGTGTCATTTCTCATTCTATTATTTTGTCAAAATTATTAAGGACAAGTGTTAGAAAATGAATTATTAATCTACTTGTTCATTTACTGTTAATATCTTCTTACTTTCTCTTTTAACATGTTCTATCTACACTTCTGCTAAAATGTAATAATAACGTATTCCTCTGTTGTTTGGATGCTTTACATTAGTTTTGGATGATACCACAAATTTGGGTATCGATTCGATACCAAGTAGTTACAGGATCATACATTGGTCATATTCAAAGTCCTTATGTGTCCAGGAACATATTTCCTGAGTTTATAAACATAATATAAATTTAAAAAAACCGAAAGAAGATGTTGTGATGCCAAAAAATATCAACGTAATCATAGTACCGTATTTCCTTCAATAGCCGCAGGGGCGCTAATTAATTTAAAACCTCCTGTCACTCCGGCGCTTACCAGAAGCCTGCGGGATGGCCAAGCATGCGCTAATTATTTTAAAACCTCTTCTCACTCCGGCGCTTACCTTATCATGAAAAGCACATTTAATAAAACATTTTTTATTATTGTCTTACCTTTAGGTATAAATGAGTCCATGCCAGCTCCTTTTGAAGAAAAGCATCGATATAGAAGTCGTCCTTATCTTTCTTCAGTTTTAAAAGCCTCTCTGTCTCGATGGAGATCTTCCTTTTAAGTATTACCTCCTGCTTCATTTGAAAGTCCAGTTTAGAAAACTGTTTTATTTTAGATATGTAATCCTCCATGGTAAAAGTCCAAGCAAACAATGGCTGTGCACTCTTGGTTGTCTTCTTCTGCAGCACTCTTCTGCAGTACCAGCAGTCGCAAGAAGGATCACTAGCGCCCTCTACCACCAGGAGGCGGGAGTCATTTAATGACTCGTATTTGAACCGGCGGAAGTGCCAAGCATGCGCTAATTATTTTGTGAAACGAGTTTGACCCGGCTGTAATTCGAGGCATGCGAATACCATATTCCCGGCGCCAATTCAAGGAAATACGGTAGTATCGACTTGATACGCTCCTGTACTTGGTATCTTTACAGTGGATGTTAGGTGTTTGTTTACATTTTGACGCCGGTGAGCTACGGTGTGTAATGAAACATGTTTAGCTATTCTTCGTCCTGCAGGGATGGTATTTTATTCGTTGCTATGGAGGCGAGGATTAGTGATTTAGAAGTAGCTGAAACACTGCAGACTGCGGATGGACTTTAGTCGCTAGCTAGCTAGCCATGTCTTAAAGCACCTCTTCCTGACGGTGTTTCAGTGTTATAGCTTCACCTTTAATGTTAGTTTTTAAGCCAAAA
Organism: Entelurus aequoreus; assembly: GCF_033978785.1. Taxonomy (NCBI): domain Eukaryota; kingdom Metazoa; phylum Chordata; class Actinopteri; order Syngnathiformes; family Syngnathidae; genus Entelurus; species Entelurus aequoreus. Next base: position 26,419,776 of record NC_084746.1, read on the forward strand.
TGCGTCTGTTCTCCCTTTTCTGTCTACACACTGTGTTAGTTTGTAAGTACTCTGTGATTGTGCTCTACCAAACATGCTCCTCTGCTTGTAAACCAGCAATGACACGACGTGACGACGAGGGGGGCGCGGGAGTGGTGGATGGCCGGTATTTATCAGAGGTGGTATAGTACCGAATATGATTCATTAGTATCGCGGTACTATACCGTACAACCCTACCCCATGTGTCTTTGACTTAATCGCTGCACTTTTTTATTGCCTACCCTACAAAACAAGTCACCATAAAGAAGGTTGCAAGTTCCAGCGCAAATTGCTTCCGTTTTTGCGCAATTCGGTCTTAGCTGATCTTTTAGTCACGAAAACCTCTTTTTTTCAAATGAGAAACTCGCAGGACTTACAGAAGTTGACCCAAGCTTTTGGGCTGTTGTTATCACATCATCCTCAATTACAGTCAGGAGCCCGCTCCCACTGATTGTTATCATTAGGATAATTCTGGTTAAGGCTTTGTGGTGACGGCTCTTCTCAGTGCCTTTTTTTTTTCACACACTCAAGTGAACCTTCGCCAGGGATTATATTTGAAGTGCGGCTTCCTCGGCGAGCGAGAGTTTAACTTGTCAACAGATGAGGTGTGCACCATGGCAGGATGCGGCCGACCTCAGGGGCACGGTCGCTGTCAGAAGCATGTGCCTGTGCGAGGCCGCCGGGACGCTCGATGTGAATTTAGAACGACAGGGTGCGACGCCGGGGCCTGGAGTCTTGAGCTCTTCTGGGGCATCTTGTAGGAGTAATAAAGCGTGGGCGAGCGGAAGAGAAGCAGGAGTGTACAGTAGATAGTGAGCAGCAAAGTTCAGCTTCTATTTGTGAATAGTTCATCCGGTGCCCTTTTAAAAACACACACACCTCTGGAGGCTAGCTGAAGTGTTGCTGCAAAGTCGTTTGACAGCGAGGCGACATCCTGTGAGAGAGGCTAACCGAGATGAAAGGCGGCGTGATGAGTATTGCTTGCTACCGAAGGCAAAAGCCACTTCGATGCGGTACAAGTGTTTGAACAAAGCAAGCCCAGTGCCCCAGATAGGGAACTAGGAGGGTGCTTGGGCTGACTCACAGTCTGTGTGAGCGATACCATTATCACTCAAACCGCGGAGGCAGCAACACGGGACTGGTGTGAAGAGCGGCTCCTGGCAAACGGATGTTGTTTTTTGCGGGAAATGACACCTTGATAAATTCGAAATGCTAGGGTGTTGACAACAACTATGGACCCCACCCTTAAAGGGGAACTTCACTTTTTGGGAGGAATTTTTCTTATCATTCCCAATCCTTAGACAAGACAAGAAAACATGTGTTTTGCTTGTTTTAATGCATTCGAACTAGTAAATAAAATCGATCAATAGTCATCTTAAAATCGAGCCAATGGGAGTGGCTCTATTCCGCCTATAAAGCGCCTAAAAAAACATCCAAACACCTCCATTAAGTTTTTATATACACACTATAAGTATATATGTAATGTACTAACAGGCACATTCACAATAACATGTACTATTTATGTATTTTGATCATCATAAAAAAAAACGTCACTTACTGTACAAAGTCTGCTGTCATTAGGATGCTCATATATTCTCATTTAGATGAGGAATGACACTATATCTTTGCGGGGAAAAATTGGGGGTGAAACAAAGCGCAGACCAAGCTTTTTTTTGTGTCTTTTTCCCCATTTCTGGGTGTAAATTGGATGCCAAAGTTGACCAATTTGTAGGTTTATGTCTTAATCCTTCTCCTGTCAAGCTGAGAGGCATTATTATGGATGATCTACAATAATCTTTCACGAGCTCCGAGGCGAGAAAGCAGCTCACCAGCCGATTATGTCAACACAGCAGCACAATCTGTTGGTTCCCTCTGATCACATCACCGCTAAAAATAGTTTGTCTGCTCATGATAACAATATCGCTAATACTTGGTTAATATCAATCATGAAATATAATTGGAGTTTTGTTGGCGCTTTTGGGATGTTTTTTAAGAGGGATATTTGGGCGCAATAGAAGACCTCCCATTGACTCCATTGTAAGCAGACTTTTATTTATGTTTATTTACAAGTTAGAATGCATTAAAAAAAACACCTATCGTCTTGTCTCTCTTAATGATAGGCAAAATTCTCCCCAAAAATGCAGTTCCCCTTTAATATAGGACACCCACTTATTTAAGACGTGTTAGTGGATAAAATTACATTCGGTTGATTATTATAAAAAAGGATATATCGATTAGTGTGGCCCAGGGGTCATTTGCGGCACACAGCTTAGATTTTGTTAAAAAAAAAAAAATTTCAATGTAAGAAAAAAGAGCAAACAGACTTGACAACAAAATGACTTCATGATGATATGACATGATCACTTGCTTCATTTCATTAAGTGCTTTTGTTGTATTTTTGTCTTTTATTTTTTTGATATAGTTTTTATTACATATTATTTCTCATTGTGGGACAATTCAAGAAAACATTTTAGCCTGGGGAACAAGTTTCGTTCAAACAACAATAAGAATGTAAGAAAAAAGAACAAAAACACATAACGACGTAATGTAATGACAGGCGGCTGAAATGCTGATACTGTCACACCTGGGTGAAGTCTGGTCTGGGTTTCGTCTGGTTTCATGTTGTTTTGTCATTTCCTGTTTTATTTTGAAATGCTGACTCTCCCTCTCGTTTCAGGTCACTTGCCCTTCCTCCTGTTTCCCTGGTCTGACGTCTTTCCTGATTGCCTGATTGCGCCCACCTGTGTCACCTTCCCTCATGTGTATAAATGTCTCATCCTCCTTCTGTCCTGTGCCAGAGTGTTTCGTATCGTCTTGTGCGTATCTCCAGCGTTCCTTTGCCACAGCCTTGTCTACAGCCATTGCCACGTTTTTTTGTACTTTTGATCAACGGGAGATTCTTTTTTTGTAACCTTTTGTCAGGTAAGATTAGCTTCTTAGCATCGCCTCCGTTGGAGCGCTTTTTGTTGTATTTGTTAGTTTTTGTTCTTTAGCCCCTTTTTCCCTCCATAGCCTGAGCGTTTTGAGTTGTTAATATTTTTGTTAGTTTAGTAGTCAGGTTAGATCTGTTTTTATAGCCTGTTTTGTTTCTCCCGTTTTGGACCCCTCCCCTTCTGAGAATAAACAACTGTTTTCAGTAATCCTGCATCTGTGTCCAGAGTCCTAGTCTGGTCGTGACAGTACACTCTGGCACAGGACAGAAGGAGGATGAGACATTTATACACATGAGGGAGGGTGACACAGGTGGGCGCAATCAGGAAAGACGTCAGACCAGGGAAACAGGAGGGAGGGCAAGTGACCTGAAACGAGAGGGAGAGTCAGCATTTCAAAATAAAACATGAAATGACAAAACAACATGAAACCAGACGAAACCCAGACCAGACTTCACCCAGGTTTAAATTAGGGCTGTGAGACAATTAAAATTTTTAATCCCGATATGAATTTTCATTATTAATAAGTGTACCCTGGACAGATAATTTTCTATATTATTATTACCATGACAGGACAATTCATTTGTTTTAATGAATAGTTTTTTAAACATTATGCTTTTTTAAACAGCTCAACACAAAATAGATATGAACACAACTACCTGCAGTACATTGGTGTCTTGACAGTGTTTGTATTTTGTAAGAATATAGACTTTGTATTCCTGCTGTAGGAGCACTTGCCTCTAGAAGATGTGCTACACCATGTTTAGATGCCAGTTTTACACAAATAATAACACAACATTTGGATTGCCACAATGCGCAGCCCTTACAACTTTGTCCCATACCCACAACTTCTCCGCATATCTTCCCCGCACATTTTGGCTAATCATCGTCATTTTCGTCAATCAAATGGCACAATTTTCGTCTTCCTGTGTATCTAAGACTTATTTCCCATTATTGTTTATGGCGCTGAGCATTCTGGGTAATGTAGAGAAAATGTTTTTGGAACTCACTGATGTCCTTACTTCCTATTCATTTATACATGTATTTCACCTTTATTTATTCAAGAATGGACAATTAAAGAACTGATTCTAATTTACATGACAGATATGTTGAGGTATGATGATAATCTCTTATTGGCTCTCGTTTACCAACACAAATGTTTGCTCAAATTACAAATTCTCTTAATGTGTGGGGTTAAAAGTGTTAGAACATAAATACATTTTTAAAATGGACAAACACTTTTCATGTGTAAAAAATACAAAGAATGTCAGCAACTTTTTTTCCTATGGTAGTGTTTCTTTCTGTATTTACAAATAATTATTACTATTACTAATTATAAATAATTAAAACAGTACAGTAAGTTGACAATGAGCTCTGAGTATATGCTTTTAATGCTATCGAGTGCCTAATTTTAAGTTTGTGGGGTATAAACAAATTAAACATCAAAGTATTTGTTTTCCATGGGTGTTTTTTTTTTTTAATTCCTGTGTTTTTTTAGGTTAAGGTTACAAAGAACACTTAAAGCATTGATTTAAAAAATCATAAAATCACAAATTGAATTAATGTTTTTGAAAAAAAATAAGCCTCATAACATCACAACTTTTGCCGAAACATTCAAAAAAAGCTGTTGCAAATTCATATATTTCAGGCCAGAGCAATTACTAAAAAGTCTGCAAAATACTGAAGGGACTGTTTAATATGCATTACTTTCTACACGGCAGAGTGGGAATAGTCTGGGGTTTTACTTTTGTAATGGCTCTGATAATACTTATAATAATATAATAATAGCAATGTGAAATATGAGTAATACATAATGTTAAATATAGAGAACACACAAACCCTTTAAATATTGAATCAAAAATATTGAAATTCATTGATTTTTTTGAATTTATAGATGTAAAAGAGGAAGAATACAACCTCAAAAAAATATTGCATTATTGGCTTTATTTTAACAAAAAATGTTACGGTACACTAAACACATGTTTCTTATTGCATTCAAAAACCAAATGTTGTCCCTAAATAAAATAGTGAACATACTAGACAACTTGTCTTTTATTAGTAAGTAAGCAACCGAACAATTTGGCTGCTGACGTATGCAGTAACATATTTTGTCATTTATCATTCTATTTTTTTTTCTTCAAAATTATGAGGAACAAGCAGTAGAAAATTGATTATTAATCTAGTTGTTCAATTACTGTTAATATCTGGTATTTTTCTGTTTTAACATGTTCCATCTACACTTCTGTTAAAATGTAAAAATCACTTATTCTTCTGTTGTTTGGATGTTTTACATAGGTTTAGGATGATACCACAAATTTGGGTATCGATCAAACAATGGTCATTATTAAAATTATCATGTGTCCCAGGGACATATTTCCTGAGTTTATAAATATTACATTGAAAAAAAAAATTGTTATTTTAGTATCGAATAGATATGCTCTTGTACTTGGTATCATTACAGTGGATGTCCGGTGTCAATCCACCCATGGCATTTGTTTACATTGAGGAGCGCTAGCCTGTTAGCTGTGAGCTATTGTATCCTTCTACAGTGTGTAGTGAAGCATGTTTAGCTATTCCTCGTCCTGTAAAACGTATATCGTGATACAGTTTTCCGCCATATCGCCCAGCCCTAAAAGTATGTGGGATTAAATTATGGAATGATTTAAGCAAAGGCGTCTAGCGATGTACTAATATGATTCACTTTAAGAGGCTGTTTTAGAATTCTGATAGACATCTTGAATCTAATTAAAAATGAGACATCATTAAGTGAATCATAACTCCATCCATCCATTTTCTACCGCTTATTCCCTTTGGGGTCGCTGGAGCCTATCTCAGCTACTATCGGGCGGAAGGCGGGGTACACCCTGGACAAGTCGCCACCTCATCGCAGGGCCAACACAGATAGACAGACAACATTCACACTCACATTCACACACTAAGGACCATTTAGTGTTGCCAATCAACCTATCCCCAGGTGCATGTCTTTGGAGGTGGGAGGAAGCCGGAGTACCCGGAGGGAACCCACGCAGTCACGGGGAGAACATGCAAACTCCACACAGAAAGATCCCGAGGCCGGGATTGAACTCACAACTACTCAGGACCTTCGTATTGTGAGGCAGACGCACTAACCCCTCTGCGCTACCGTGCTGCCTGAATCATAACTGACTGAACTATTTAATAAAATTAACTGTTGTATTTAGAATTAATTTTCATAAATTGGGTTACAAAATAGGAACAGGAAGTGAACATATGTGTTAGTAATTGCTGTAAAAGGGTGCGATTAAATAAGCATTGTTTTTCAGACATGTCAGAATTTTTTTAAAAATATGTTAAGATTAAATTTATAATAATTAAACCATATACATGTTTGAAATTAATTCAAACAAACAAAAAAACAATATGGTCCTGATCAGTGGCATACAGAACAGCAATTGGGCCTTGTGAAAGGAGATATTAAAATATTAAAACATCCAACACAGCTCATTGGGATCCTACTAGCTGATGGAGCAAAAAAGTGATTGTGTATTTTGTTTGTGACCCACGATTTTACCTTTGTGATATAATCTTGTAGGCATCGGGGAGGTAGCAGTTGGTGTTCTCCATCTGGAACGGGTCGGCGTCACAGATTTTATCATCAGTCCGCCCATAGTTGGCTGTCTCGATCATGATGACATCACTCCCAGGGCAGCGTAGATCGATTGCGTATCCTTCGCACGAGAGCTCCCGCCTGACCAGACCGAAAGGCAAGGCGGCGCGGCTGAACCCTGAGGACGACAAAGACGGAAAGGAAACTCTGAGCAAATCATTTACGACCTCTGCTTAAGCCCGGTCCGGCCTCAAATCATGCAATGAAAAGCCGTAAAAGCAATAGGCAACAGGCATCCGTGTTTACCAAAGCTCCAAGGGAGAGGTCACAGAAGGCAACACAAGCCTAAGAAAAGACAACACTTAAATTGTTGGCTAAAAAATCAAGTCTAAGTCACTGGAGACGAACGATAACCTCGTAAAATACAGTGCATCAAGATGGCCACCCTCAGGAGAGCATCGATTGCAAAGCCAAACCTCGGACCTAAGGACAGAGTTTGTTTTTGTTTGCTTTTCTTACTCTGCAAAGCCAAATAGAGAAAAGGGCTAAATCTCGCAAGAATGGAGTGTAAAATAATCGTTTTTACAGTGTCGTCAATCGAAGGGAGGACTATGAAAAATCCATACGTGGAAAAGCGAAGACGGGAGGGCAGCCAAATAAGTGCGCTAAGGGGGAAAATGAGCTTTTTCACTCAAAAATGACCCTCCTTCCAGGACATTAGAGTGAAATGGGCTATTACTGAACTTTTCTCTTGTCTGAATAATAAAACGCTGCTTTGCAAAGAGTAGTTATGGAAATGTGAGGGGAAATGTAAGAAAGGAATACAAAAATCTATTATCTGGGGTGGAAATTATCCAAAGTTTTGAAAATGCAGCTGTCTGCAAGTCTGAAGAAAGAATTAGGTGGAATCTAAGTAGAACATGCAAATGTGTTCCATTTAGGACATGCAAGCAGAGAGCTGCATGAACTGTCAATAATCGCCGTTGTTTGCCGCAATCGCGGGCCCCCGAGGGGGCAGCCAGCGTCGGTATTTTCTGCTGCGCTCTCTCCTAATTAGCCCTCCTTTCAGTCTCTTACCTTTCTCCGTAGCCCCATTGGCTCCCGAGCTTTGTCGTGTACTAACATTAGCCACCCCAGGTTCATTTTGCTCCCTCACTCTAATTATCTTCACACTTTTGACAGTCGGAGCCCGACGCAATTAGGATTGTTTGAAATGTTCAAAGTTTGAAGTGATTCCGGCTTGAAATTCCTCCCACTAAAAGGCCGACCCCTGCGTCTGCAAGTCATTTCAGCCCGCTGTGCCTGCCTCGGTTCTAATGACATTTTACGTCCGTCTGTCACTGTGGCAAACACAGATGTCTGCCAAACGTGCGCTGTTCAAAATACTCGCTTGTAAAGACAAAAGTCGCAGCACCCGTTCGGTTTTTTGAAGGAGTGCAATAAAGCATAAATCGAATTCAACATATGTGAAAAGGTGTATGAAGAAGCAGAACTCATTCAATCATATCCTTTTCCATGTCTTAGTAACTGGCCAGGGATATTCAACTAAATTGTTTTGGGGGCCAAATTTCCAGAAACCTGCACTTCTCCCTTCGCTATAAGTCTTATTATGTCTATTCTGAAGAAGCATCGTCCTCTAAAATAGAAATTTCCTTTTGGTTAATTTCTCTTGTCAGAGTTAAAGGAATGCTCAGCTGTTTTTAAGGACCTTCTGCAAAAAGCTACTTAAAGATCATATATATGACAGAACTCTCGTGTTTTTAAAATTCTACTGCAGAAATGTGAGTCTATGACAAAATATTTAACCTGAACTTACGGGCCACCAGTTAAATAGCCTTAATGATGAAAAAGAGAGGACCTCAAATGAAATATCGAGGAACACCACTATTATAACTAAAGAAGTTTAATAAATGACTACTGACTGCATCTGAAATAAACAAGTTACAGCAACACATAATGTGTAACTGCCAAAAAAAAGATGACTTGAAGGGGTGCCTTGAGGAACGCCTCAGTTATGTAAATCACAAGTTTGAACCCCAGTGTTCTATGTCTGTTAGCAATGTTAAAAAGTCTATGCAAGAATCTGCCGATGTGTTTACAGTGGTCTAAGTTTTTCTATACAACAATTTTAGTGATTTTAGGCATTTGTTGCAAAAATGTTTGTCTCCCTAGTTTTGAACTGAACTCAGGGGCCGGTACGGTGTCATTCCCGGCCCGGATCATACCCCCTACTTTTCCTAGGATTATTTTTTGATAAAACATTGCCCTGGTTTTCATATACCGTCTCAATTATCATACAGCGCAAAATCTAATGCCCAACCAAAACAAAATCCCACCCGTTGTTAAAGGCCTACTGAAACCCACTACTACCGACCACGCAGTCTGATAGTTTATATATCAACGATGAAATCTTAACATTGCAACACGTGCCAATACGGCCGGGTTAACTTATAAAGTGCAATTTTAAATTTCCCGGGAAACTTCCGGTTGAAAACGTCTAGGTATGATGACGTTTGCGCGTGACGTCAATGGTTGAAGCGGAAGTATTCGAACACATTGTATCCCAATACAAACAGCTCTGTTTTCATCGCAAAATTCCACAGTATTCTGGACATCTGTGTTGATGAATCTTTTGCAATTTGTTTAATGAACAATGGAGACTGCAAAGAAGAAAGCTGTAGGTGGGAACGGTGTATTAGCGGCTGGCTGCAGCAACAAAACCAGGAGGACTTTGAGTTGAATAGCAGACGCACTATCCGACGCTAGCCGCCGACCGCATTGATGATCGGGTGAAGTCCTTCGTCGCGCAGTCGATCGCTGGAACGCAGGTGAGCATGGGTGTTGATGAGCAGATGAGGGCTGGCGTAGGTGGATAGCTAATGTTTTTAGCATAGCTCTGTCGGGGACCCGTAGCTAAGTTAGCTTCAATGGCGTCGTTAGCAACAGCATTGCTAGGCTTCACCAGGTTGGACAGCATTAACCGTGTGGTTACAGGTCCAGTGTTTGGTAGTATTGTTGATCTTCTGTCTATCCTTCCAGTCAGGGGCTTATTTCTTTTGTTTCTATCTGCATTTAAGCACGATGCTATCACGTTAGCTCCGTAGATAAAGTGCTTCGCCGATGTATTGTCGTGGAGATAAAAGTCACTGTGAATGTCCATTTCGCGTTCTCGACTCTCATTTTCAAGAGGATATAGTATCCGAGGTGGTTTAAAATACAAATCCGTGATCCACAATAGAAAAGGGAGAAAGTGTGGAATCCAATGAGCCCTTGTACCTAAGTTACGGTCAGAGCGAAAAAAGATACGTCCTGCACTGCACTCTAGTCCTTCACTCTCACGTTACTCATCCACGAATCTTTCATCCTCGCTCAAATTAATGGGGTAATCGTCGCTTTCTCGGTCCGAATCGCTCTCGCTGCTGGTGTAAACAATGGGGAAATGTGAGGAGCCCTTCAACCTGCGACGTCACGCTACTTCCGGTACAGGCAAGACTTTTTTTATCAGCGACCAAAAGTTGCGAACTTTATCGTCGATGTTCTCTACGAAATCCTTTCAGCAAAAATATGGCAATATCGCAAAATGATCAAGTATGACACATAGAATGAATCTGCTATCCCCGTTTAAATAAGAACATTTCATTTCAGTAGGCCTTTAACTCAGTCTCTGCACTTTTATGTATTGAGTATTACTGCAAAATAAGCCACCATGGGACCAAAAAAAGATGTGAATGTCAGCACTTTTATGATGATGGTGAGAAACAATATTGAGATCATTATAAATGTGTTCGTTATGTCTCGTCTCGATTACTGTAACATGTTATTTTCGGGCCTCCCTATGTCTATCATTAAAAGATTACAGTTGGTACAAAGTTGTCTGGGGGGGTTCTCATTATATCCCACTGGGTTTAGTTTTTCCTTTCCCTGATGTGGGATCTGAGCCGAGGATGTCGTTGTGGCTTGTGCAGCCCTTTGAGACACTTGTGATTTAGGGCTATATAAATAAACTTTGATTGATTGATTGAATTCAATTCCTCCCCTCCTCACCATCTTCACCAACAAGAATCTTCAATAAAGATAAACGTTATAAATGTTAAATGTTCATGTTCATCTATACATTATTCATCCCTCTATTTTTCTATTATTTTACTCCAAATACTGACATGCCATCGGATTTTCGTTTTTTAAGTAACAAGATTGGTGGGAAGGCAAGTAGGATTCTGCTTAGTTCCGCTGTTCAACGGCTCATTAGGAAACGCCGGTGCAGCCGAACAGTACGTAGGGAGATGCGGGGTCACTCCATCTATTTCAATAACAACCACAATTACCCGAAACCTTTTCGCAGGACCGGCACAGAACGGCGGCTGATAAAACACAGTGCGTTGTCAGTGGCTGAAAGCGCCCAGACTAATGACCGCCACGTCTGCCATTCCTCATGGCGGGAGTGACGCGTTTATCATCGCAGCAAGGAAGAGCACACAGAAATAATGCAATTCACAGGGTCTTAACTTTCGGAAAAGGATTGACACGCGAGCGCACGCGTCGTCTGCCATGGTGGCCTCTCTTCTCGGGCGGCACATCCATCAGAATTCTAAGGTGAGATGGCACGTTGTCGTCAGCAAAGGCTGTGCTATTGATTATCTCAGTAACCCCCCTCTCTACTCGGCCGAATGGACCACTCTAATCAGAAGCTAACACTGCATCAATTAGGGGCCATCTAAAGAACAAATTGAATCCCCTACAAACTGCAGATCATCTCTGTTTCATTAATGACTGTCTTGTTGACATGTTATCCAATAAGTCAGACTGATGGGAAATAACGATTTACTGCATTTAAAGGTAGTCAAAATGAGTGGCGCCCCCATAAACCTTGGTCAAAATGACTTTAAAGACATGCTAACAGACATGAATACAGATTAGGCTGGGTATCACAGCCTATATAGGGACGGCGTAGCGAAGTTGGTAGAGTGGCCAGCAATCGGAGAGTTGCTGGTTACTGGGGTTCAATCCCCACCTTCTACCATCCTAGTCACGTCCGTTGTGTCCTTGGGCAAGACACTTCACCCTTGCTCCTGATGGGTGCTGGTTAGCGCCTTGCATGGCAGCTCCCGCCATCAGTGTGTGAATGTGTGTGTGAATGGGTGAATGTGGAAATACTGTCAAAAGCGCTTTGAGTACCTTCAAGGTAGAAAAGCGCTATACAAGTACACTACCGTTCAAAAGTTTGGGGTCACCCAAACAATTTTGTGGAATAGCCTTCATTTCTAAGAACAAGAATAGACTGTCGAGTTTCAGATGAAAGTTCTCTTTTTCTGGCCATTTTGAGCGTTTAATTGACCCCACAAATGTGATGCTCCAGAAACTCAATCTGCTCAAAGGAAGGTCAGTTTTGTAGCTTCTGTAACGAGCTAAACTGTTTTCAGATGTGTGAACATGATTGCACAAGGGTTTTCTAATCATCAATTAGCTTTCTGAGCCAATGAGCAAACACGTTGTACCATTAGAACACTGGAGTGGTAGTTGCTGGAAATGGGCCTCTATACACCTATGTAGATATTGCACCAAAAACCAGACATTTGCAGCTAGAATAGTCATTTACCACATTAGCAATGTATAGAGTGTATTTCTTTAAAGTTAAGACTAGTTTAAAGTTATCTTCATTGAAAAGTACAGTGCTTTTCCTTCAAAAATAACGAAATTTCAATGTGACCCCAAACTTTTGAATGGTAGTTTATAACCCATTTATCATTTATTTATTTATATCCCAAATCAATTCTGTATTGGTCTACACTTAAATATAAAAAAAATGTCTCAAATATGTGGCCAAATACAAATGTACTTAGTTTTTTTCTTCATCATAAAAAACTTTAGACAGCTTAAACTTCTTATTCTTCCAATGTGTAATTGTATTGCAACATTCCATCTCTGCAATTTGCACTAAGGTATTGTTTCTTCAAGTGCAAAATAAAATATGTAAGCTTTTTTTCTTGGAGTCTTCTTTTTTTTAGTGGAGTCAGACGGGATGTAACACACAGCATTTTTATTGTGAAGGCCAGAAGTGTGGACTTGGTTTTTCTGGCGCCCTTGACACTGCTCTGTGTGGGAGATGAATACGTAAACAAAAGTACCTGCCGTCCTTTCTTCAGCTGTGATCCTACAAGATTCTTAGTTAGAAATATAATAAAAGTTTCAGTCAAATAATTACGTTGCATGATCATTGGGCACCTTATGATTCGATTCCATGCCGATTCTTGGGGTGACGATTCGATTCAGAATTGATTCTCAACACGATTCTCGTAATATATTATTTGCTATATGAATTACAATAAAAACCTTTTCAAAACCAGTTACAAAAGCCCCTCTTGGCTACTGACGTAGGACTTATACACGCAGTGTTGGCCTAAACATTTTATTTTTAAAAATGTATCTAAAAATTTTTTTTTACAAATAATCACAGAATGTTAATTAGTCTAATAAAAAAATAAAACCAACCCAATACCCGTTTTACAATACTTAGGATAGACATTTACATAACTATTGAGAAGACATTATAAAAAAAAAAGAAAACCAAAAACTAATAAAAGCAACAGTATCAATAATAATAACAATAATAAAAATATCAATAATAGTGGTAAAAAAATATTGTTCAAAAAAATTAATTCTTAAATAGTTTTTTTAATTTTTATTCCATTCTTGAAAATTATTAATACATTTAGAACCAGAATAAATGAAAATGTGCGATATGGATACATTTTTGACCACCCTTAGTAGAAAGGCATAATCAATATTTAGCCTTGTGAATTGATATTGCTAAAAATGTAAAGATATCGACCCATTATCGATCAAATCCACTATTTTACCCAACCCTAATACAGATACCCTCAAAATTATGGGGTTTTTTTTCAACCAATTTTGCTTTAATTGTGATTGGCAGTCCCCTAAAGGTATGTACCAAATTAGTTGGTGATTCGGCTAGGCAGAAATAGACCCAGAACATATCCACTTCAAAGAATGTTGGTTCTTAAAATACAAATAATAGTGAAGGGAGAAGTCAGGCCACCCCGTCATTAGTTTTCTAGAAATGTGGCCCCTTCAACACTTAAGATTAATAACGCTGAACTAAAGTTACAGAAAACGTTTTTCAGAGCTGAGATACGTGATAAATTTCAAGTCAATTCAACTGTTGGGGTTTATGTATTTAAAGTACATAAAACAGTTACCAGGAAAATAAAAGCACAGGCAACACAGTAGGGATTCATGTTTTGACAAATATTCAGCAATATCTGTTTAGTAATCCTTAAGTTTTTTATTTTAATTTGAACAACTAAAGATACAAACGTGATAGTAAATAAACCCACGTTTCCACTGTTTGATGTTGTGCTCTTTCATGTTGATTGTGTTTTAACGTTCAGGGTACGTGCTGTAATGAAATATGAAGAAATACTCTTAGTGGTGATGAAAAATGGTATAGGATTCTAGCCAAAGGCTTTGATTGTGGGGTAGGACTTCCGGGACGAGGATGGGAAGTGATGTGTGTTGTGGGGGTCCAAGAGTAGCTGGGAAAATAAGAGACACACACTTGTTGGAGAGGAACGCTGCATTTTTGTGAAATAAAGAAAGACAAACTGGGAATCTGTCCAAGCCTTCATTCCTTGGAATGTTACAATACTTTTAATGTCGATTACCGTCTCCGCTCACTGAACGGTTGGCAACTCTAGCTGCATTGGACTGCAAGACTACACTAACCTGGCACTCAAGTCTCACCTCCCACCCACCATCCCTCTCACACATGCAGGCCAGCACAACCACAAAAGTGGGGATTAGATTGGAACAGAATGGCTATTTGTGAACGTTTTAAGGTTTTTTAACTTGAATGAATACAAAATATTTAAAAAAACAATCTGGAGGGCTTAAGTAGGACTACACAGATTTCTGATGGGGCTGTAGCCCCCCCAGCCATAGTATAGCGCCTTCCCTGCAGACAAAAAGCCACAAAGTACTTTACAGTTCAAATATCAGAAATTACTCACTATATTGAAAGCCAAGACAACACAAAAATCATCAGCCCAAGAGTAGATAATCAAAAGCCTTAACAAATAAATGAGTCTTAAATGAGTCTTATACCGCTTTTGAAGGTGTTAAGTTGAGGTACATACATACATTTTGAGTGTGCTGTGTTTTATTGAATACAACTTGGTTATAACATTTCAGTATAGTAGTTTTTTAAAATTTTGAGAACATTTAAAAATACGGTGACAATAATAATCGTGATGAATTTGGTCACAAGTAGGGCTGCAACAACTAATCGATTAAATTGATTAAAATCGATTATAAAAAATATTTGGCGATTAATTTAGTCATCAACTCGTTGGGTATATGCTATGCGCATGCGTAGAGGCTACATTTTTTTTTTTTTTTTAACCTTTATTTATAAACTGCAACATTTACAAACAGCTGAGAAACAATAATCAAAATAATAAGGGTGTAACGGTGCGTGTATTTGTATCGAACCGTTTCGGTACGGGGGTTTCGTTTCGGTGCGGAAGTGTACCGAACTAGTGTCCACACGGACATATTAAGTAGCGTACTGCACGTTGTGTAAACAATACTCAAAATGCCGGACATCTGAGGCATTTAAGAAATTCCGCCCTGACAGCCCCGCAAAAGAGGACATGTCCGGTGAAAAGACGACGTATGGTCAGTCTATCCTAGCCCGGTCGCTGCTAGCATGCTGGCGAAAGAGGACTAGCAGCGATCGGTTTCACCGGATGTGAAACCGATCGCTGCTAGCATGCTAGCAGCTAACGGGCTAGGTCCTGACCATATGTCCTCTTTTCACCGGACATGTCCTCTTTTGCGGGGCTGTCGGGCGGTGTTTCTTAAATGCCTCAAATGTCCGGCATTTTGAGTTAGGGTTGCGTGTATTTTCAATGTACATTCAGGGTTAAGAAGGTTAACGCAGCAGCAGCAGCAGCAGCATTCGTGAGGGAGGGGCAGAGACAGAGAGCGAGAGAGTTGTGATAAACGCGCATGCGTCGTGAGGCTCTGTCAAAAGTGTGCATTTTTGTAATATTTTCCTTGTTTTATTTGGCAAGTTGAAAGAACATGGCGCCAGTATGCTGTTTTTTCCCCAATAAAATACTGGAAAGGATAGAAATGTAGTTTGTCTCTTTTATCCGACTATTAATTGATTAATCGAAGTAATAATCGACAGATTAATCGATTATCAAATTAATCGTTAGTTGCAGCCCTAGTCACAAGTGATAAGAAATGTTCATACCGTGGCATCCCTAGTGTCACCAGAGTCAATTGAGCGCAATGAGGATTGGAAGATCTTTCCAAAGCATGGAGCAACAGCCTGCAAGGATCTGTCACCTTCTGTCCAAAAATTAGTGTGTGGAACCTTCAGCAGATTCTGATCCACAGACCTCAGAGCCCGAGCAGAGGTGTAAGGCTGGATCAGATCACTAATGTAAAAGGGAGCCAGACCATGCAAAGCTCTGAAAGCTGGAACCAGAATTTTAAATTTGATCCTATAGCCAGTGAAGTTATTTTGGAATAGGGGATATGTGGGTCCTCTTATTGGTAGGGGTGAAAATTCTCGCTCCAGAGTTTTGCAGTAATTGCAGTCGAGAGAGCTCTTTCTTGTTCAAACATGATAACAAACTATTACAAAAGCCTATAAACGCGAAGACAGAAAATCATGAATGATAAGCAACATGGAAAAGGGGTAGGATTAAATAAACTCTGCTTCTTCCTACTTCTTTTAGATAAGTTGAAATGTACTGTATGTGTTCCTTAATGTAACTTGTTGGTATCACTTAATTTGCCATAAGGACCTGGTATCCCCAATCAGTAGAAGCCTTTCATACAGAACATGACAAACATTAGGCAGGAAAAAAGCCGGCTTTGACATGCCTTTAGTGCAGGGGTCGGCAACCCGCGGCTCCGGAGCCGCATGCGGCTCTTTGACCACTCTGATGCGGCTCAGCTACATACTTGCGTGCCTTAATTGCACTGCAGTAATTGTCCTCTATAGCATTTTCAAACAGCGTGCCAGCCCGGCCACATGTTGTACGTTGCTTTTACTTGCACACATAGGAGACAGCAAAGCATACTTACTCATCAGCCACACAGTTTACACTGACGGTAGCCGTATCAAACAACTTTAACACTGTTACGTTACAAATATGCGCCACACTGTAAACCCACACCAAAAAAGAATGAAAAACACATTTCTGGAGAACATCCCACTGTAACACAACATAAACACAACACAACCAAAACCCAGAATCCCATGCAGCACTAACTCTTCCGGTCTACATTATACACCCCCGCTACCACCAAATCCCCCCACACATCAACCCCCCCCCCCCCCCCCCCCCCCTCTCTCAGTGCGTTGGTTGAGCGGAAGAGTTAGGGCTGCATGGGATTCTGGGTATTGGTACAGTCAGTGTAAGATGTGTGGCTGCTGACCTAGTACGCCTTGCTGTCGCTTAAGTGAGCAGGCTGAAACCGCATTCTACATGTAGTCCAGCAGGTACACTGTTTGGGCAGCCTGTAGAGGGCGCCAAAAACAGCGCCATCACACCCTGATATTCGGGAGCCTCCCGGGAAAAATGAGAGGGATGGTAAGTATGACGCTATCAAGCGCCAATCATTCAAAACTCGCGGGCCGCACTAACATCAAATTTCCACATTAAAGTGTGTGCCGGTGCATGTGTCTGAGACCCCTGGTTAACGTAGCACAAAGCATTTAAGCTTTGTATGCGGTGTTTTTCATTTTAAATCTTAAAAAAATTTTGTGACTCCCATTATTTTCTACAATTTGTGAAACTTGCCAAAATGGCTCTTTGAGTGGTAAAGGTTGCCGACCCCTGCTTTAGTGTGTCAACACAGCTTCCTTGTGGCCTATATTCTGGAGAAATTAAAGGTGGGCAACATTCCAAATACCAGCAACTCAGCGATGTATGAAAATCTTTTCTTGCGGCGTTTTGTTTGACTGCTCAACTTTGGAGCTGCTAAAGACACAAGGTCACCAGCTGAAGGGGGGGAAAAAACCTGCCACAACGACTACAGGAACAATCCATAACATAATCTCTTTGTGTGTAAAGGGGACAATTAATCAAAGAAAAGTGTCCTGTCAATCTTTATCTGTACTCCAGATTAACGGTAAATAACACAATCAGTGATGGACTGGAATACTGCTTTATATAGGGTGTTTTGTCTTATCTCCATGGCAACCACTTTACCTTGGCTATAATTGGCTGTGATCCTTATTCTTGGCCTTGTTGACATGAAGCCTTATCATGCATTCTGGTCAGTGAGTGACTGAGGAAAGTAGCTTTCGAGATTCCTCCCCCTGACCTGCTTGCTAAGCCTTCTATTGAGCTCAAGAGAGCGAAGCCAGGGCCGGGAACGCTGCTCAATATATTGCATTCAGGAATCTTTTTTTTTGTCTCCAGTCGACAGCCTATAATTCACTGGTGAAAATCCCCCCTCATAATACATATTTTGTTTTCTATCAACACCCTTAAAAATTGGAAGTAACTGAGATGGCTGCATCTGAAACATTCCTCATGCCTTGTGGAGTTGGGAGATGAAATTGAAAGATAATGGAGGTTGGTGTGGAAATATTGTCATTTGGCGACTCCGGGCGCCGGACCGTAACGCACATCTCCAGGTTCATCTTCGAGTGGCTGACCTTTTAAGCCTAACTGCCTGAGGACATAAGAAGACAGGAGGTACAACTGGTGGAATGTTTGATCAGTCTTGAAAAAACAACCAAAAAAACAGAGACAGTTTTGGAGGGTAGACAGAGTGACGAGTCCTGACGCAGATGGAGCGCAAAGGCGTTGCTTGACGCTTGTCATCTCCCATTAAGCTTTCTTTGATTGGCCTTTGTGGTCCTGGAAACGGCAAACAGCTGCATGCAAATGAACCTGTTCCCCCTTACCCCCCTGAGCTAGACCTCCATTGTTCAGAGCTTGGGTATAACAGAGACACTTTCTCTGCAGCATAAAGGAGGGTGTAGCCTTTAGTCAAATAGGAGTACCCCCGCTGCGTCCACAACGGGGGTACTTTAAGATTGTTTGTCTTTTTATGTCAGTTTTTCCCCTCACAATATTGCTGGTAGTCAACATCCTGGGGAAGAAAAGGGGAGATATGAGAGTCGAGCTTTGCCTCTAACAGCCCGGAATGCCTGTGTAATCCCATATCCGGAGTGGTCTAAGACTACATTTTTCTCTTGGAATGAAGATTTCCGATGGGATTGTGGAAAAAGTAAGACAACAAAGTTTAAAGAAAAAAAAACATGATTGAATTATTTATAGTAGGGAACAAAGTACAGTGGAATCTCCACAATCTGCTACGTAACGCTAGTTGACTTCCAAATCAAAAAAGTTATACAATTGATTCCAGAGACATTAAACCTTTTATTTAATCAAATTAAATCAAATCAAACTACTCATTCTTTGAGGGAGTCACCCAGTAGTGTTTTATAGATAATGCTGCATATTATTTTCCCACTCATAAATAGAGATAGGTACTGAATTCGGTACTTTTATCGGTACCAACCGAAGTCTTTCTGTACTACCGGGTAACAGCGTACGTGAAATCAAACGGTGCTCCTTGTTCATACATTTGTTGCACGTGATCTCACGTTCCGTTGCAGACTCGGCATCGGCTCAAACACTTGGCTGGGAAACAGCAGTCAAGCACTTAGAGCGGACTCAGCGACTCAGCAATTTTCAATACCAACAAAGTAAGAAGAAGATGCTCAAAAGTACAGTTTAAGTGAGGCTCCACTTTTCAAAATGTGTTAGCTAGATGCTAATTTACATTGGATTTGCAAAAAAACATGCTGAACATTAACATTAGCGATTTTATATAGCGATTTCAAGATCTCCAAATTTGGTAATGACAACTACAACTAATGCCACTCATGTTATAATCAAACAGCTGGTGTGTAATAAACATAACACTTACAGTTTAAACTCTTTGTAGGCTCAACAAAAGAAAAGACTGGCACATTCAACCTAATGGCAAAGACTACTTCCTGACTACAGAAACTCACAGTAGTCTGTACATTACGGTCATTTAACATCTTGGAATTGCAACTACATGCAAAGTCCACTATATATTACAGTAAAGCACAGTACTTGCAAATGAGACACAAAAGTGTAAGAAAAATGTTTGATTGTTAAATTTTAAAATTACACTTTTTTATATAACTAACATTTATTAACACATTTGAATGTACACAAAAGTAAAGGAAATTGGTACCCTTGAGTACTGGTATCAATTCCCAGGTACCCATACACACCTGCAGGTTGTTTCTCTTTCTGTGGTGGTGTTCATGTCACCGCAGAAAGGCACCAGAGATGACAAAGGAGGGAACATGTGATAATAACCATAGAAGAGGAAATAGATCCTATTGTGACATAGGCAGCTGAGAACAATATGAGCATTAACTGTCAACTACATGCACAAACTACTTTTAACAAGCAGATAAATAGCATGTATATGTATCACAATATTATGCTAGATCCACTCGACGTCCATTGCACCAGTAGCCCGGGTGGGGGGGGGGATCTGATGTGGGATCTGAGCCGAGGATGTCGTTGTGGCTTGTGCAGCCCTTTGAGACACTCGTGATTTAGGGCTATATAAGTAAACTTTGATTGAATAATTGATTGATTGATGTAGATGATATCATAGGACACTTATTTCATATTTTTGGACAGTTGCAGTTAACATTAGTTGACCCTAAATGTGAATTAAATTGTTTTAAATTTAATTTTCAAGTGAAGTCTACAAAAGTTCATTTAAAATTAAATAATATTAATAATTGACTATTCATAAAAAAATTTGTACATTTTTGAATAAAAAAAAAAAAAAAATATATATATATATATATATATATATATATATATATATATATATATATATATATATATATATATATATATATATATATATATATATATATAAAAAATAAAAATAAAAATAAAATATTAATTGTAAAATACATAAAAACTTTAAGCTACATGCTATTTGCATTAAGATCTGCTTGGTAAAATCAGTTAATGTGTATCTTTGTGCTTAATTGTTTCGCCCATATAGTACGGAGCAGCCTTACCTTTTACTATGTTGCTGTTTGTTCAATTCCAGTATGTCTTGTGCTATGGGCACCACACTTTTACTCAATGTTCATCCCTGATACCCTTCTGTGGTGGCATCACAACACACACACAAAAAAATCCAGAGAAAAAGCATAACACACTTGTCACCCATTGTGATGGTTTCAAATATTTGCCATTTAAGGCATATTTGTTTCACTCTTGTGTTGGTGTTGATCTGGGCCCCAGCAGGCAGAGCAAATCTAATTTTACTTGCAGTGTAAAGAGTCAGCTGGAAAACATCAGATAACAAAAAAATGTTTTGGGCCACTTTGGCCTGCAGTGTAAACGTAGTCTATAAAATCTACAATCGAGATTAACTAATTGAAAAAATGGTGTGCTGGCAGGAAACAGAAAATGAAGGTGCAGCAAACAGGAATCCAAGAGGAAAAAGAACCAAAATAGAAGCACCTGGACAGGAAATTATCGAAAACACAGGAACATAGCAAACAAAGTCAAAACTCTCATGTGGGATTATAACAATATTGGTTTCAATTCCTGTTCTCTGTTTATCGTGACACTTTACCTACCACATTATCCCCGGTAGTCTTCTGTGGTGGCCTCTGGCACAAAAAGCCAAATAAAGAGCCAAACACGCTCATCACTAATGAAGACTGTTTGAAATGATTGACTTTTAGGGCACATTGGTTTCAAATCCAGTTCTCTGGTTATCATCACATTTCCTTATTAGTCATCCCTGGCTGGTACCATACTGTATTGACATCACACACGAAAGAAGAAACATAAAAAGCCAAAGAAAAAGACAAACATGCTTGTTAGTCATGTATTTACATCTCAAAAGTACCCAAAAGCATGGGACTGCCTTCAAATCCATGTTCCTGCACCCAGACTAGTGGGGCCCAAATAGTTGTGTTTGCACACAGCCACATACGCGAGGAGTCTTTCCAATGCTGCCTAAATATTCGCACAACTTGGGCGCCACGCATGACTGCCTGCCACATGTGAGATACGCCCAGGAGCAGGGTGTGAAATGAGAGGGGAGATGTAGGGATTCTCCAAATAACACCTGCTTTTTTGAGCACTGACAACAACATCTATCTATTTCATTCTAACTGTTGAGATGCGGCCAAAACACTCACTGGATGGACGTTTGCTGGCGTTTTCCCCCGTGACACTTAAATCTCCGCTCCCCGCCGCATCTTGTTGGGAATTGTTTCTAAAGACAGTGTCAGACACGACCACAATGCTTGCAGCTACGCCCGCCCTTTCCCAGACGACTGCTATCAGACACTCCGGATTCCGATAGGAGTATTCGAAAATAGAAAGCTGCTATACAGAAACCCATCAAGTCCATTGGGGTTAGATGTAGAGCTCGACATGCATTATTTCTTTTTTATGGCTCTCACCTCCCATGATTCATCCCTCAAATGTTTCCCTGTTAGAAACAACAACAAAATAACTGTATGTTGACACGTCTCGTTTCATACGGGATGCATTTGTCACTTGTCAGACCTCACCGCTGCTTTTGAACTCCTGCAGAGGTAAGCCCATTTGGAGGATGCACCACTGATATTTTCACATTTGTGAGAGTTCTTGTTTTCAATCTTCCACACAGACAATGACAACACAGACTTGTTTCTCTGTTAACATAATGATGCATTATGACGACCATTTTTTTAACACTAGCTGTAGCTTTTGCCTTCAGATTATTTAGCAGTCTTGATAGTCACATATGAACTGTTTGACAAAGATATCTGAGATTTACCGTATTTTTCGGACTATAAGGCGCACTTAAAATCCTTTCATTTTCTCAAAAATCGATAGTGCGCCTTATAACTCGGTGCGCCTAATGTACGGCATAATTCTGGTTGTGCTTACTGACCTCAGAGCAATTTTATTTGGTACATGGTGTAATGATAAATGTGACCAGTAGATGGCAGTCATACATAAATGTGTAGACTGCAAAGTGATGGCAGTAAACAACACCAAAACTTTAAATGTTCCATTGAGAATATAGAACATTACACACGGTGCTCAAAAATCTGTCAAAAATGTTTTTAGTACGACTTCGGTAAGCTATGAAGCTGCACCGCTTGATGGATTGTCGGCGCATTAAACATACCAGTATTACTGTGGTGTGTGTATAAGGACAGCAAAATGGCACCTATTAGCAGACATATTACCAGGCGTTTTGTTTCGCAATATTATCGAAAACCAACTTTTCTTACCTTCTGGTACCTGCTGATGTGTATTTGTTATCTGCATAAGTCCTGAAAATGTGCGCTCGTCCGCAATTGTAGTCCGTGCTGACACCGTAGTCATAAGCTTCTTCTTTTTCTCCATCTTATGTGGCATTCCTCTTCCGCTGTTGCCATTTCTAATATAAAGTAGCATAAAGTCCTTACTTATATTTGTCAGTAGACTAGCTATCAAAGCGCTAAAAACTGTAGTGGGATTACACAATTCACCCACGGGAGTTATTAGAGAGTTCTGGTCGGACGGTTTTTCACGGGACACATTTCCGGCTTTGATGTTGCATTATTGAGCCACGGATGAGAAGATGCTGCTCCGTTATTAATTTAAGTAAAGTCTGAATGCCATTAAAACAGTTAGCGCCGTCTTTTGACACTTCTTCCACTCCCGTCCTTGCACGCTACACCGCTACAACAAAGATGACGGGGAGAAGACGCTGTCGAAAGTGAGCCACGTAGGTGAGACCGCCCACAAAACGGCGCATCCTGAGAGACTTTCAGAAAGCGATTTGAAGATGATCTGTAAAATATAATCTATGCAACATTTTCACCTAAGAACCACCACTAAGAACCACCATTACATGTTATGTGGACCACAAGACAACATTTTAAATTTAGAAAAAAAAATATAATAATAATAATAATAATAATATGACCCCTTTAATGCACCTTATAATCTGGTGCGCCTTTTATGTGAAAAAAGACCTGAATAGACCCGCTCATCGGCAGTGCACCTTTTAATCCTTATGGTCCGAAAAATACGGTACATGGATTATCGGTCATAAATACACTGCAAAAATGTGTTTTTAATACCCCAAGAGGGGACATTACAACACAGTCCCACAATGACACCCACATTTTTTGGAGCAACTCAGGAGTTTCTGAGCCATGAAGCCGTGCCAAAGCAATGACACCATGAATTACGACCGTGAAAAAAACATTTAAATCCGAGAGGGAGCGGAGTCAGGAAAACACAAAATGTGAGACGAAAAAGAATCTTTAGGGATAATTATGAATGATGTCTTTTTTCCAGCCACTTCCAAAAGTGACATATATGATGGAATCTTCCTATGCAAGTATATCATTAACATCTGCAGTCTGGAAAATGTGACTGCAATTGTCACACAGCTCATTTCATTTAATGCACATCAAGCTTACTTCAGGTCATGTCATTCCAAATCAGACTACAATGATCCAGAAAAATACAGGCCTCTAAAATGTCAGAGTTCAAATCACCGCCATGCACATTTCTGCATGTGCGTTTTGCTTTAGGCTTTTTTTGTGTGTTTTATGGTTTTTACATTTAACTCACTGAATCATAAACTTGTAAGAATCAATAACCATGTTGAAATGCTTTGTTAAAATGATGGCAGTAGTTAGATTATTTCCATGATTTACTTCGCGGAAAAAACGTTTGGAAAAGTCTGCATTAACCTCAGACTGTTTTGCCTGATATGGACTACTGATCACAAATTCATTGATCAAGAGTATGGGGCATACTTACCAATCCTTATATTTTCGCCAGGAAAACTATTTCTAACGTCATTCCTGACACCCTTTTTGTTTCCGTGTAGAGCTGCAGCTATCGAATATTTTAGTAATCGAGTATTCTATCGAATATCCCGATTGATTAATCGAATAAATCATATTTTTGCTTAATTTAATTTTTTTTGTCCTGTCCAGCTTTTCAGGCAAATCATATTGTTGATGTAGATGCCCATATCGGCTGTACAAATTTACTTTACAAAAGAGAAGTGTGGGATTCTTCTCTTGTTGCCTTATTTGTATTTTGACTTCATTTAGGGCAGCACGGTGGAAGAGGGGTTAGTGCGTCTGCCTCACAAAAAAAACGAAGGTCCTGAGTAGTCGTGAGTTCAATCCCGGCCTCGGGATCTTTGTGTGTGGAGTTTGCATGTTCTCCCCGTGACTGCGTGGGTTCCCTCCGGGTACTCCGGCTTCCTCCCACCTCCAAAGACATGCACCTGGGGATAGGCTGATTGGCAACACTAAATTGGCCCTAGTGTGTGAATGTGAGTGTGAATGTTGTCTGTCTTTCTGTGTTTGCCCTGCGATGAGGTGGCGACTTGTCCAGGGTGTACCCCGCCTTCCGCCCGATTGTAGCTGAGATAGGCTCCAGCGCCCCCCGCGACCCCGAAGGGAATAAGCAGTAGAAAATGGATGGATGGATGGATAAATTGATTTATATTATTATTTGGTGCAGCCGGGCCGGAGCAATATTTTTGTTAATTAAGGTTTAGTTATACATGTTAAGATGTGCCCTCAATTATTGTGTTTGGCCTAATTGTCTTTTATTTCCTAAACACCTGTTTTCATTATTGAAGGCTGACACGCAGAGCTGAAATGCGTCCATGGTTGATTGTGCCAATTTGTATGTGCTAATAAAAACAGGTGCGCTACACAGCCCTATGTGCTGTGTGGTGTGACCGCATGAACTAAGTTCTTGTCTCCCGTGCGTTTTTGATGATTATTATACGGTGCCGTTTAAATGGTTGTTTCTCTTTCTGCGGCGTCTGCCATTGCGAGTTATGTCGGCGAAAAGGTTTTCTAAACTCAAGCGTATTTAAAAGAGCGGTGTCGTGCAGTGATCTGTGACATAAATACGCTGTGCAACACCTAAACAGTCCGAGCGAAACGTGAGCTTTGACTACTGTTTACTAAACGAGGCAAAATGGCTTGAGGCAGCGAAAATTCCTCAAATATATTTTGTAATCGAATTACTCGAGTTACTCGAGGAATCGTTTCAGCTCTATTTCCGTGTTTGAACTTTCATTTTGAAAATATTATCTGTGGTACTTCCGGAACAGCACAGTTTCTGTTCTCCTCAGAAACACATCGGAGTAACAGAGACTGTAGCCTGTAAAGGCATTTAAACTAAAAGCAGAGCTTTCTATGACTGTGAAAATGAATTTTGTGTCGTCCCCTATAGGTTATATAAAATATTTTTAAAAGACATGTGCACACATGTAATACATCCATCCATCCATCCATTTTCTACCGCTTATTCCCTTCGGAGTCGCGAGGGGCGCTGGAGCCTATCTCAGCTACAATCGGGCGGAAGGCGGGGGTACACCCTGGACAAGTCGCCACCTCATCGCAGGGCCAACACAGATAGACAGACAACATTCACACTCACATTCACACACTTGGGCCAATTTAGTGTTGCCAATCAACCTATCCCCAGGTGCATGTCTTTGGAGGTGGGTACCCGGAGGGAACCCACGCAGTCACGGGGAGAACATGCAAACTCCACACAGAAAGATCCCGAGCCCGGGATTGAACCCAAGACTAATACAGATCTCTTCAAAGTTGTACAATTATTAGACACATGCTTAATAACTTATGGACAATTAGTTACTAAGTCCTTTTCTGCTGAAGACATTTTGCCTATGTGTTTTACCAATCTTGCTCAAATTTTTTCACAGATGTACTTATCAACCTCCTTAAGGTTTGTACCAGATTCTGGTGTTGACTGGGCGAAACACTTTAAAGTTACGTTGGGTGTTTTTAGAGTGCATTGAGCTGTGTGAGATAATTCAGGGTTTAATAAGAGCGCCTCCATGTGGTGGATTTTTCAGAAAAATAATAGCCCAGGCTGCACAATAGAGGTAATATTTGTGTGAAATTCTTATCATTTTATGTGCAGCAGAAAAGTTAAGTTACATAAACAAATAGTCATATGTGGGGTGTCCTAATTTTCTTGAAACACATACACACATTCATACCAAAATGTTCTATCTTGCAGGATGCACCATCAACATAGCGTATTATTTTGGTTGTAGAAACCTGCTTAGCTGCAGATGCTAAAGACTATATAATGAAAGCGTTGATTGGGTAGATGATCCCTGACCCAGTGGGGGAAACATCAAAGCGAAGCAGTCGCAAAGAAGCATAGCGTCATTTCATCACTAATACATGTAATTCTTTGCAAATGAAAAGAGGGGCTCGGGTTTAATATGAGTCAGCGCAGGTATAATTCATTTGAAGAGACATTAACTACATGTAATGGCCTCTAATGATCTGCCCATCGACACATCACTCACAGCCGAAGACAAAGTATAATTCAACACTTTGTATCGTTTGCGGAGAAAACAAACCCTTTCAAAGATACAAATAACTGTTACAGAAGCTAAGCAGTTGAAAGGGGAGAGATGCTCAGAAGATGAAAAAGCGCAGATGCTCATAGGAGAGCGCCGCTCTGACAGAATTAGTTCATTGCTCGCTCAAACTGCATGCCTGTTTGCGAGGGGAGTTGATGAAACGCAGCGAAACAGGTGAGTTGAAGAAACTCCCCCGAGTGCATGTGTGGATATAGTTTCACAGGGTTGATCTGCCCTCGCCATTGCTCCACTCCCTTCAAAGCTCGTGTGCGCCCCTCCACTTAAAATCACAGCTAGATTTTCCGCAGAATCAGTCAGGTGCCTCCCTCAGGGTTGGGGATGGAGTGGAAGAAAAGCAGAGAAAGGAGGGGTGATTGAGTTTGTCTCAATCACATGTGCGCTTGTTTGAGAGTCGCCTCGCTGCACCTTTTGAATCCACCCCCCTCCTCCTCCCTGACCCCTCTCGAACGACAGGCCTCCACCCAGGCATGTCTGTTGTGCAGAACCAGGCCCTGGAGGCTTCCTCAGTGCGTCACCCAGGCGGGGTGTCAGCAGAAGTTACAAATTAAACACAGATTGAGCCTGAGACTACAAGGATGAAAGGTAACAGAGATCATGGCCTTGAAACACCAACAAAGCTCTTCCATGTTAACATACAAAAAGCTGCTTTCTATCCGCGTGTTCCGGTTCAAGTCGAAACACACACTGTGATTTTTAACACACAATAACGCACAGCTGCAAACAACAGTCCCAAAGCAGGACCTCTGGGACCCTGGACTCAACGAACTGTCAATGACCTGTTAAATATGTTTCCAGACTGCATGTGTTCATTTTCAGCTTGAACCTGCTCACTGTGTTATAGACTAAGACAACTTGAAGACTTCACTGCACCAAAAAGGTTATGTTTGTTGGAAAAAAATTTATACAAAAGCGGCAAACAATTTTTCACAACTTTGTTTGCATTGTTTGCCGTTATCGCACTGCAAAGTAGTGGCTCGGCTCATCTCGATTGGTCTCAATTGGTTTGGGCTCAACAGTTTTTTAAAACCAATACAGCGACAAGCTGTAAAAAAAAAAAACACTGCACTAAACGCATCAAAACTAACAAAAACAGAGGACAACATGGCTCTACTACTATTTACTTTCCAGTATCTATCGTAGCTGTTCTGCACAGTAAGGAGAGACTGAGGGCAAAACCAAGATGCACCAAATGCATCTAAAAACAGATAAAGGAGAAAGTGTCTCCTATATTTACTTACACTGTAGCTGTTCGTCACAGTTAGGACACTAATCTTGTTTGAGAGGACACTGAGGGCAAAATCACACTGCATTAATTACATATAAAACATTTTTTGAAGGTCTCCTATACAGTATTTACTTTTGGCATCTTGACCTTTGTTACCGTAAACGACTAATTTTCTTTAATCAAAACTGTCAAAAATGTACACCTCCTATATCTACTTCTCATCAACTAGATGTTTGTCACAGTAAGCGAAAAAAATGTTTCAAGA
The DNA here is from genome assembly GCF_033978785.1 of Entelurus aequoreus. Lineage (NCBI taxonomy): Eukaryota > Metazoa > Chordata > Actinopteri > Syngnathiformes > Syngnathidae > Entelurus > Entelurus aequoreus. The sequence goes on from NC_084746.1 coordinate 26,448,329, forward strand.
GAAGATTCAAGGAGACATTTTTTTTCTGCGAGGAGACTGAGGGCAAAAACACATTGCATTAAACGCTTCAATAAACTGAGAAAAAGGTGTTTACTGAATTTAGTTCTCAGCTTCTAACTGTTCGCCACACTAAGCGACTAATTTTCTTCCAGACAAGACTAATTGTATCTGAAAGGAGACTGAGGGCAAAGCCACATTCCATCGAACGCCTAAATAACTACCGGTACTCAAGTGTCCTGTATTTACTTCTCCCATTTTGCTGTTTGTGACATTTTCTTCAAGAGGAGAATCAAGAAGACACATTGTATTTACAAGGAGACTGAGGGCAAAACCACATTACATTGACCACTTCAATAACAACTGAAAAAATATGTGTCTTTTATATTTCTCAGCATCAAGCTCTTTGTGACAGTAAGCGACTAATTTTATTCAAGGGGATACTCATTTATCTGCGAGGATACTGAGGGCAAAACCACAATGCATTTTTTTGTGTTTTTTTATTAAATCAACATAAAAAACACAAGATACACTTACAATTAGTGCACCAACCCAAAAAAACCTCCCTCCCCTCATTTACACAAAAGGGTTGTTTCTTTCTGTTATTAATATTATGGTGTTTGTTTATATTGTAGCGTCCCAGAAGAGTTGGTGCTGCAGGGAATTCTGGGAATTTGTTCTGTAGTGTTTTTGTTGTGTTGCGGTGCAAATATTTTCCCAAAATGTGTTTGTCATTGTTGTTTAGTGTGGTTTCACTATATGGCATATGTTTATGACAGTGTTGGCGTTGTTTATACAGCCACCCTTAGTGTGACATGTATTGCTGTTGAATAAGTATGCACTTCATTCACATGTGATCAGTGTTTTCCAAGTTAAGGTGGTCACATTAATGGTTAATGATTGGACATAATGAAATCTTGTGTTGACTTTGTCAACTATAGATAAGATAATATACTCATCCATTATTATGGCTCCAATATGCTGCGGTGTGAAGTGAAGCACATGAAAGCTATCAGGCCTTGAAATAATCGTACTTAATTTGTCTCCATGGAGACAAGGATTAGTGATATTGAAAGTAGTTACAATACTGCTGACTACGGACAGACATTAGCCGCTACCTAGCTAGCCGTGTCCTAAAGCAGTGTTCCCCAACCTTTTTTCCACCAGGGACCGGTTTAATGTATGCATTATTTTCACAGACCGGCTTTCTACGTGTAAATTAGCCTTTGCCCACAATCTGGCACATTAAAATGTTATATATCCATTGATGTGCATTGTCCCATTACAACTACAATGGAGTTGTAATATACATCTATAACAGGCTTATTGGTGTGTTTAGTGGGACAGGCGAAAGTTAAGTCTGAGAAAATGTGGTAGTTTATAAATTAATTAATGTTTCTGTGCAGCCCCGTAGCAAATGCGTCACGGACCGGTACCGGTCCCCAGACCGGTGGTTGGGGACCACTGTCCTAAAGCACCTCTTCCTGAGGGTGTTCTGCATGACACAAGGTGACGACGGGTGGGGGACCGGTACTTTTTAGAGGCGGTATAGTACCGAATATGATTCATTACTATCACGGTACTATACTAATACCAGTATACCGTACAACCCTAGTAGCTACTTCTCGGGCATAATCCGTTTGTTGCAGTACGGAGTCTAATTTTCTTCAAGAGGAGACAGCTGCAGCAAAGTGGAGAATGTGGAGTATAATACTCAAATGTATCAATCCAATCAGGGCTATCAGCAAGGTGGAATCTATGAAGGTGTACAATGAGGCCTTGGTGTAGATCTGCAGTCTGTCATTCAAGCTTAAGCTTACAAAAGGAATCATTGTTGCCTCCTAACAATCACAACATTGTGAGGTTAAATAATAATAATTTCCACAACATGATAACATACAGAAACATGCTGTTTGGTTCGTAGTGCACAGTGTGTTTTATTGCAGTGTTTCTGTCAGCTATCTACCAAGAAAGTCAAAAATGCCAAGACATTCCTGCGCTCTCACCCCCCACTACTATCTCTGCAACACTGACCACTTTGACTGACTTGAGCGCAATGACCTTGCCCCATTCCCTTCCACCAGCATTCCAGTCAATAGAAGCAGAAACAGGAGCGTTGATAAGCGATACACAGCTGGGGGAGATCTTGATGACGGACAGTTTCCTGCCCCTCAACCTGGATGAAGCCATTGTGCCGCCCTGCACACTCATTGGGCATAGGAGCTACACGAGAGGGTCAACAGTGATAGCGTAGGGCAAAGAAAAGCGATCTTTGTGCTACGCGTTTCACTCTCTGGCTTTCTTCTCGCAGCATACTTATTCAATTTCCTGCACGGCAGGAGAGGGCTGCCTTATCTGAGACTGTTTATACCTGCAAATCGGCTGGTGGCCTTTTGTTTGCAGGTGACCCACCACGAGGTGACATTTAATTCCTTGGCTAAAAAAAAAAGTGTGGTCATGCTCTAAGGCACAAGCCTGAGGAGATTACTAATACATTGAATGCAACAGGGCTGCATTCATTGCTTGTAGGGAGAGCTTGAAAAAAGTAAAGGGGCCAACACACATCATTAGTCTCATTCAAAACATATAGGAGTAGGGATAGGTACCTTTCACACTCGAACCGATACTATACCCATTACCAGTGCCTAGGAATTGATTGTATTCAACGGCACCGATTTTCGGTACTTTTGTGTGTGCTAATAAATAATAATTGTTTTCAATAATACAATCAAATGTCTTATTTGAACATTCAAAAATGAGCTGTCCAGTTGTTATATCTTGTTTTATTATTTCATTTCCGAGACAAATGCTTTGTTGGCACCGAGTCTGCTTTCAATGCTGCTGGAGTAATTGTTAGAGATATAAACATTTAATATCACGGTTATTGTGACCAAAATGAGCACCGTTATTATAATATTGTTGAATGTTAAAAAAGTATTAATACACACACACACTCAAATTATTTTTTAAATAGCTGAAATGAATAGAAACAGTGGTAGAAAACACACTATTTTGCATGTTTGGTGTTTATTTTGCATCACTGATAGTGTTTTATGTGGGTGGTGTTGCTCAGATGATAGAGCGGCCGTGCAAGCAACTTGAGGGTTCCAGGTTTGATCCCAGCTTCCGCCATCCCTAAATGTAGGTAATGGGTTTCACAATGCGAAGTGCATTGAGTCTCTAGAGAAAAAACACTATATACTGTAAATACAATTAATTTCACACTTTACTTTTAATCTATGTTAGCTGTTTTATTGGCCTAACTTTTAATGTTTTAAGTACTTGTTTGTACTTTAGACCTTTAAGTTTTATTTACATGAAAAGTGCATTGCAGATAAAATCTACTATTTATTATTTCTGGTAGGCATTTTACTCTCTGGTTGTCCTACTCTTTTCAGCGGTTCTTGAATGCACCGCAAAACCACCTCTTTCTTTGTATTTCTTGGATCGATCATTCTGTGCTATAACAGCATAGTTTGTAGGTTCCATCCATCCATCCATTTCCTACCGCTTGTCCCTTTCGGGGTCGCGGGGGGTGCTGGAGCCTATCTCAGGTTCATTGTGCACAATTTAATAACTTAGTTGTTCAAACAGCAGTATGTTTTAATAGGTTTAGACTGATGTATACTATGTTGTTTCTTAATGGGGAAAGACGTTATCGTTTCGTTTTCATGGTAGCTTTCAAGCTAGCGCGGGTAGCGCCAGCCAAACCGAGAGTTTATCAATGTACAGTTACCCATTTTCTGATCATTTTCATTTAAATCTGTAATACTAACCGACAGGAGTTTTACAGCGACTATCATTAATACTATTTATCGCTACATCCCTAGTTAGAGCCGGCTGAGTCTGCAACAGGATGGGACGTCGCACGCAAACCAGGTACCGTTACATGGCACCGTTGTATTTTACGCGAATCGGTGTCTGGTAGAACCGGCAGAATTCGGTTGGTGACAAAGAAGTACCTGATTCGGTGCCCAATCCCTATATAGGAGCACTTGCAGTTAAACGTGAGTTACATTAAAAGCCAAGGCATGAAAGTAGTCTGATGTTATGTTTGCAATGCTCTACTGTTTTGCATAAGAAAGACTTAAGAATGCTGGTAAATGGTCTTTCAAGAAGATCCAATTTGTGCAGAATTCTGCTGCTGCCACCCGAGTCTGGACTAGAACTGGGGAACCAGATCATAATTACTGTACTAGCTTTACATAGTTATGTACTTGTACATGTACTTGCCACAATTTCATCCAATTCATTTATTTGATAATCCTTTATAAACTGAATTTTTTTGGAACAAAATGCTACAAAATATAGCAGACTAACGTCTCTTTCAAGTAAAAAATAATGTGAGTAATAGTGCCATATTTAAAAGTATTTAGAGCAGAAGCTTTTAATTTCAGACATCACAGTTTGTTTAGCTTGTTTTCATTGAGACACAATCCACTCACTTAAACAAAAAAGAAACCTAAATCCAAAAGGTTGCCTGCTAAGTTACTCCTCAATATGTTTGTCTGCACTCCAAACCAAAATTACAAGTACAAAGAAGTAGGGGGAAAATGTTAAGTTGTAGACCTGCTATTAATTGAATCCCTTCTTCCTTCCTGGTTTAATGTATCACTGTGTTATGACAGCCGAACCCTGCAGTCAAGCAGCGACTTACACACGGAGCAAATACAAAATTCTACTTTGGGCTTGTAAACTGGACTCATCTATTATTTGAATTAGGCTGCCTGGAGAGAAAAACAAGTGCAGACAGCATTTAAGGGAGGAAGGATTGAGGCAGGCATCTGCTGCGGTGTTTGTACAACTTTTTACTCGTCGGGCTGTGAACTGGTAGATGCCTCAAGTGAAATTTAAAGGGGGAAAATGGAATCAAACTGTCAGAAAATGCAGTTTCCACCCTGATAGATGAAGTATTTTCTCTTATAACAGGACATGAGCAATCATGTCCAAACACAGTCGAAGCCGAGGGCTAGGGCAAAGAAGCTTTTGAGTTCCCATTTTGGATTAAAATATGCTGCTAGCGCCTCATTGAAAGGAAACACCATCAGAAAATCACTGTACTAAACGTCAGATGACCCCCATCAAGAAACCCATTGCATTTCATTTCCATGAAGTGAAACACATATTTTTGCTTCTCTGGCTCATTTCAGTTCCACTTTCTGTTGTGATTCAAAACGTTCACTCTGTTATTATTAAAATGGCTTATTGTCATTGGCTGGGAGCAGAGCGCTGTATGCTGAAGGACGGGTAAACAGCACGGTAAAAATATGATATTTAAACATGTCAACATGGTGTTCAATGTGGAGAAAGCTGCACACAAGCCTGAATGATGAACCCCTGCCTCGCTGCTTGAAAGAATTCCAATTGAACAGAACGTCTGTCTCCTCTCCAGCTTACACCATCCTGGCTGTAAAGAGACTCAATGTATCCAAGACGAGAATGAGGGCAAAACCACACTACATTTAATTTTTTTTTTTTTTTTTTTTTTAAATAGTAGGAGACCAAGGGTCTTTTTATTTACTTCCTAGCATCTTGCTCATCATCACACTAAGGAGACCTAATGTATCCAAGATGAGACAAAGGGCAAAACCACCCTGCATGGAAAATAACAGAAACATGGTAGAACAAGTTTGAGTTTGAGTTTATTTCGAACATGCAAGCATACAACATGATACATCACAATTTCAGTTTCTTTTCAACATGTTCGAAAAGGAGTAGGAAGAAGCAGAGCTTATTTAATCCTACCCCTTTTCTTTACATAACAGTTGCAAAACTTTTTGTTCACTTCCTGTTCACAATTTTTTCACAATAAACTCCATAAGTAATCACAATAAAAATAAATAAATAAATAATAGTAAGAATGTAATAATAATAATTGGTGAAGTAAGTCATATTTCATATGATGACATAAGTAAGATTACTTTAAGAATGAATGAATGGATGGATGAAATAAATTGAGAATGTTTGTCATGGTTCTTCTTTGTACTTTGTAAACACTTTAAGTTTGAAGAGTTTCTTGAAGTGTATCATATTAGTACATTGTTTGATTGCTTTGCTTAATCCATTCCATAATTTAATTCCACATACTGATATACTGAAGGTCTTAAGTGTTGTACGTGCAAACAAATGTTTTAAATTACGTTTTTCTCTAAGATTATATTTCTCCTCTTTTTTTGAGAAGAATTGTTGTATATTCTTGGGTAGCAGGTTATAGTTTGCTTTGTGCATAATTTTAGCTGTTTGCAAATTCACTATGTCGTGGAATTTCAGTATTTTTGATTCAATAAATAAAGGGTTTGTATGTTCTCTATATCCAACATGATGTATTATTCTAACTGATCTTTTTTGTAACACCGTTAATGAATGAAGTGTACTTTTGTAATTATTTCCCCATATTTCTACACAGTAGCTCAGATATGGTAACACTAGCGAGCAGTAGAGAATATGAAGGGATTTTTGGTCTAGAACATGTTTTGCTTTATTCATTATTGACGTGTTTCTTGCAACTTTATGTTGTATATTTTTTACGTGAGATTTCCAGTTCAATTTATCATCAATCATTATACCTAGAAATTTGGTTTCGTTTACTCTTTCAATTTCTATTCCGTCTATTTGTATTTGTGTTTGACTTTCTCTTCTACTGTTACCAAATAGCATTATTTTAGTTTTACTAAGATTCAACGATAGTCTGTTTTTGTCAAACCATCTTTTTAATTTGTTAATTTCTTCTGTTATTATTTGTATTATCTCCTGTGTGTTCTCTCCTGAACATAACGCTGTTGTATCATCTGCAAATAATACTAACTTTAAATCTTTTGTAACTTTACAAATGTCATTTATATAGAGATTGAATAATTTAGGTCCTAGTATTGATCCCTGAGGTACACCACAGGATATATTTAGCGTTGTAGACGTGTGTTCGCCTAGCTTCACGTATTGTTTCCTGTTCGTTAGATAACTTCTTATCCAGTTTAAGACTAACCCTCTGATGCCATATCGTTCTAGTTTTTTGATAAAGATATTGTGATTAATTGTGTCAAATGCTTTAGTTAGATCCATAAAAACCGCTGCCGCACATTTTTTACTATCTATTGCATTGGTAATTTCTTCTGTAATTTCAATTAAAGCCATTGAAGTTGAAACATTAGCTCTGTATCCATATTGGTTCTCTTCGAGTATTCTATTTTTATTTATGAAACTTTCTAATCTGTTATGGAACAGTTTTTCAATGATTTTAGAAAATTGTGGAAGTAGAGAAACAGGTCTATAATTTGTAAATTGATGTTTGTCTCCAGTCTTATAAATTGGTGCAACTTTAGCTATTTTCATTTTGTTTGGAAATGTACCTGTTTGAAATGATAGGTTACTAATATACATTAATGGTCCTGAGATCTCTTCAATAACCTTTTTTATCGTTTCCATATCAATTCCGTTACAATCAGTTGAAGTCTTAGATTTACATTTTTTCACGATTGTAACTATTTCCTCCTGTGTCACATTACTGAGGAACATGGAGTTGGGATTTCGCTCTATGGTATCATTATAGTCCTCAATTGGAACTGGGTCTGGAATCCTTTCTTCCAATTTTGGTCCAATATTTACAAAATCATTATTGAAGCTTTCAACTACTTCCTTTATGTTGTCATTTTTTTTATTTTCATCTAAAAAGTATTGAGGGTAGTCCCTCTTAGTTCCATTTTTAATAATGCTATTGAGGATGCCCCATATTGCTCTCATATTATTTTTGTTCCTGTCCAATAATTCACTGTAATATTCTTTTCTACATGATCGTAGTATGTCTGTTAACTTGTTTTTATACTTTTTGTACTTAATTTCTGCCTCTATAGTTATTTGTGCTATACATTTTCTATATAGTGTATTCTTCTTCTTACAAGCATTTTTTAATCCTTTTGTCATCCATGGTTGATTATTCTTTCTCTGCTTGTTACTGAGTTGTATCCATGGACAATGTTTGTCATAAAGTATTATGAACTTGTTTAAGAAATGTTCATATGCTTCATCAACCTCTTTTTCATTATACATATCGTCCCAATCTTGCTTTTGTAGCTCAATTTTGAAGGCAGTCATCCTCTTCTCTGTGCATAGTCTTCGAAATGTCCTTTTGTCTTCCATGTTCTTCTTGTAGTTTCCATCATATATTGTAAAAACTGGCAGATGATCACTAACGTCGCTTATAAGTAGACCACTTGTAGTGTTATTATCAAAATCATTGGTAAAAATATTATCAATAAGCGTGGCACATTGTCCTGTGATTCTACTTGGCTTTGTGATTTTAGGATATAGACTGATGCTGTACATTGTATCAATGAAGTCATCAATAGACTTTTGCTTGTTGGGGTTCAATAAGTCAATATTAAAGTCACCACATAAGAACATTATTCTTTGACCATTGTCCATGTAAGTTGCCTTGATCCATTCTTCAAATGTTTCTATACTTGACTTAGGTGATCTATATATACAACTGATGAATATGTTTTTGCTTTTTTCCTGACATATTTCAATGGTTATACATTCTAAGATATTATCTATGGCAAATGACATGTTTTTTACCACTTTGTAGTTCAGGTTCTTCATCACGTACACAGCTACTCCTCCTCCATTTTTGTTGGTTCTGTTGATGTAGTTTAGTTCATATCCCTCCAGATCAAAATCTATTCCTTTTTTATCATCAATCCATGTTTCTGTGACAGCAATCACTTTGAAGGGTTCGTTGATGTGTTCCAAAAAGTTCTTAATGTTGTTGTAATTTGCATACAAGCTTCTACTATTAAAATGAATAATTGACAATTTGTTATCACATGTAATGTTGCTATTATATTGATCATCTGTATAATAAAAACAACTATTACTGATGTGGGAGAAAAAATTTGTATCTGGATCTATATCATTTTCCAAATCCTGGTTTTTGTGATCTTTGTTGCAGAAATTTTTTAGTTCCATATTTTCTTGTTCAACAAACTTTGATGTTGTTTCAATAATCTCTATAAGTGTAGGTGGATGCAATCCTGAATCTAGGTCCTCTTGTTTAGTCGTCCCTTGGAACATAGTAGTGCCGATGCTGAATTTAGGTGCTTGTTTTCTGTCAGAGTCCATTATCATCGTTGTTGTGGTAGCTGTGTAAACTTTAAAAATTGTCCAGGTCCTTGATGTCATGGACAACAATTACTCTTGCTTCTGGACTTCCATTCAGCTTGATGTAGATTATACAGTTGGCGCTCCAAGTTCCCTGGATTTTTCCCTGCCTTCTCAAGTCGCGTGCTTTCTTGGCGATTCCAGCATTACGTTTTGTGAGATGCTCATTCATGTACACATTTGTTCCCTTCAGCTTCTTTCCCTGTCTCAGCAATGCCATTTTAGATTTTCTGTTTACGAGTTTCACGAGCACGACTGGAGTGGCGTTGTTGTTTCTTCCGTTCAGTGGGATGCATGTTTCGATGGTATTAATGTCAATTTCAATTTCTTTTGATTGCAGAAAGTTGACCACTTGCTGTTCTGCTGAGACCATATCCATTTCATCTGGTTCACCTTCATTATTCACAGCTTTCGCATAGGATCTTGGTTTAATTCGGTGCCCTGTCACAATGATATCATTCATTCGTTTATCCTGATCCATTTCATCTATGATGTTCCTCAGCATGTTGTTGTCTTCTTGAAGGATCTTCATTTGTTTGCTCATTTCAGTGGCTTCTTTATTTCTGGAGTTGTTCTCTTTTTTCATTTCTTTAATTTCTTCTTTCATTTCTTTCATATCCTCTTTCCATCCAGCCATCAATTCTTCCAATTTTTCTATAATTTCTTCTTTAAATTCCTGGAGTATTTTTTGTAGTATCCCTTCTTGAATCCCATCATGTCCTGTGCCCAGCCTCAAATCAGTCTTTCCAGTCAATCCTTTAACTTTTGGCATCGCGGCAGTCACTGACGTCAGCGCCCCTTACTTCTTTAGCGACTTGCGGCACTTTTAACTTGTTTTTTCAACAATTTCGTACCTTGCACCGTTCAGAGATCAATTTGAGGTGTCAGCCTGTCAACTTATATCACTCTGCGACGTCGGGATCACTTTAAAACAGCTGTAAACTCGCCGTAACTTTTGGTTGCTAGGCAACCGCTTTGAACTGCGGGAGGCGCCTTTGGCTTGAGGCTAACGGCTCTTCCACTCGCCTTATTTCAGCGTATCAGTGCCTCTCAACTGACCAAAATCAGATCGAAGATGCCAGGTGACTCTCCTGTGGCTGTGATCGCAAATCAGTGGTCAAATCAGTGGTCAAAATCTTCAGACTTAACAAAAACTCCGGTAGCAGAAGCGGAGCTTTTTTTCTTTGCGTCCTTTTCTCATTGACAGGAAGGGTCTTCTGTTTTTACTTCTTAGCATCTTGCTGTTCATCACATTAAGGAGACTTATTTTATCCAAGAGAAGACTGAAGGCAACACCATGCCACATCGTACGCATAAAAACAACAAAAATGTCGAAGAACGCCTGACTCCTGTATTTACTTCTTAGCATCTAGCACAGGGGTGGGCAATTAATTTTTACCGGGGGCCGCATGAGCTACCCGAGCACTGCTGGAGGGCCACATCGACAATATTTCAATTACATTTTGCTCAATATTATTTTTCATATATACCGTAAGATAAATAATAATAATAATAATAATAATAGTAATACTTCAACATAGTGTGTGTAACAGCATTCCATGACTAATATATATAAATTAACATTAATAATAAATGACAGTAAAATAAGCACACGTATGACTGAGGAGTCATAGTGTAACTTTGTGTGGTGTTTGAGTTGTCCGACTTTTTGTGTGGCCTTAAACGCACCAGTGGTTTAGTGCTATGCGTGTTGGTGACAGATGACAAGTTGCTTTTGGCCTGGTTTGTACGGCAGAAAATGACTAGTTTTTCGAGATAGAATTGTTTTACTCATGTTTTTGGTGTGGTTATGTCCGAATATAAACAGTTTTGTTCAATAAAGTGATGGATATAATTCCTGTCCTCGAAGCATCTCGATAGACGTTACAATAATTTAACGGTGTTCAATTGAACGGTGTTGACGAACACCATTAGGGCCGCTTGTTGTCACTGTCACTCAAAGTTGCATTGCAAAATTCCATAGAATAAATATGTTTATTTTGTTTATAATTCAGATGGGATTTGATTTGGTGCGCGGCATATACTTGCTGCGCGCAGCGGACGCTTGAGCAGTGCGCAATTGCGCAGGCACGCACCTTAGGTGAGGGGACGTTGCTTTGCAGTTCATGTGTTGTTGAAAACACGGCATTCCTCATCAACTTTTCTCTTTTTGGCGTCTCGGGTGTAAACCGTGCATCACTTGTCGCTGCATGTGCACCTTCACTCGCAGGTTACACACGGACACACGCCCATAAATAATACTTTTCAAAATAAAAGCAGCACAGTTGTATTGCGCGCAGGACATAGATGTTTTTCAACTTTATTTTGTAATTGCAGTTGTTCACATTCACTCACAATCACGCATACGTCCACACGGAAGTAATAGAAATAACGATTTTCAAAACAAAAGCAGCACCGTTGTATTGCACACTCGACATAGATACTTTTTTAAATTTATTTTGTAATTTATAATTGGCCTCACGCGGGCCGGACAGGGACGCACAAAGGGCCGGATGCGGCCCGCGGGCCGCAGAATGCCCAGGTCTGATCTAGCAGTTCATTAAAATTAGAAGACTCCATTTATTAGAAAAGAGACTGAGGGCAAAATCTTGCTGAATGGAATGGTAAAGAAACAACAAAAGGCAGGAGAACGAGGGTGTCCTGTATTTACTTCTCAGCACGCCGCATTACTCAAATACAACAGAAATCGGGAAGAACAGGGTGTCCCCTTGTTAGTTATTATGTTGCGGTTCGTCACAGCAGAGAGACTCAAATTATTTAAAAAGGAGGCTGAGGACAAACCTACGCCGAATTGAACATATCAGAAACATAAAAAATGGTGGAGAACAAGCGTCTCCAATGGTTACTTCTTAGCATCTAGCGGCTTGGTACAATTTTTTCGAGAGAAGACTTAGGGCAATACCCTGCTGCATATTTTGCATTTCTTGTCTTTCACTGATAGTGTTTTAGTCTTAGTATTTTATCTGTTTTAAAAGTTAAAGGCCTACTGAAATGATTTTTTATTTATTTAAACGGGGATAGCAGATCCATTCTATGTGTCATACTTGATCATTTCGCGATATTGCCATATTTTTGCTGAAAGGATTTAGTATAGAACAAAGACGATAAAGTTCATAACTTTTGGTCTCTGATAAAAAAAAAAGCCTTGCCCCTACCGGATGTAGCGTGACGTAGTCAGTTGATAGCCTCCTCATATTTTCCTATTGTTTTCAATGCAGCTAGAGCGATTCGGACCGAGAAAGCGACGATTACCCCATTAATTTGAGCGAGGATGAAAGATTCGTGGATGAGGAACGTTAGAGTGACGGACTAGAATGCAGTGCAAGACATATATTTTTTCGCTCTGACCGTAACTTAGGTACAAGCTGGCTCATTGGATTCCACACTCTCTCCTTTTTCTATTGTGGATCCCGGATTTGTATTTTAAACCACCTCGGATACTATATCCTCTTGAAAATGAGAGTCGAGAACGCGAAATGGACATTCACAGTGACTTTTATCTCCACGACAATACATCGACGAAACACTTTAGTTACGGAGCTAACGTGATAGCATCGTGCTTAACTGCATATAGAAACAAAATAAATAAATCCCCGACTGGAAGGATAGACAGAAGATCAACAATACTATTAAACCATGGACATGTAAATACACGGTTAATGCTTTCCAGCCTGGCGAAGGTTAACAATGCTGTTGCTAACAACGCCATTGAAGCTAACTTAGCTAGGGAGCTAACGTGATAGCAACGGGCTCAAATGCAGATAGAAACAAAATACATAAACCCCTGACTGGAAGGATAGACAGAAAATCAACAATACTATTAAACCATGAACATGTAAATACACGGTTAATGCTTTCCAGCTTGGCGAAGCTTAAAAATGCTGTTGCTAACGACGCCATTGAAGCTAACTTAGTAACGGGACCTCACAGAGCTATGATAAAAACATTAGCGCTCCACCTACGCCAGCCAGCCCTCATCTGCTCATCAACACCCGTGCTCACCTGCGTTCCAGCGATCGACGGAAGAACGAAGGACTTCACCACGATCATCCGTGCGGTCGGTGGCTAGCGTCGGCTAGCGCGTCTGCTATCTGAGTTAAAGTCTTCCTGGTTGTGTTGCTTTAGTCCGCCGCTAATACACCGATCCCACCTACAACTTTCTTCTTTGTAGTCTTCATTGTTCATTAAACAAATTGCAAAAGATTCACTAACACAGATGTCCAGAATATTGTGGAATTATGTGATGAAAACAGAGCTAATTTGTATTGGATACAATGGGGTACCGGTACTTCTGTTTCACTGGTTACGTCACGCGCATATGTCATCATCCAAAGACGTTTTCAACCGGAAGTTTAGCGGGAAATTTAAAATTGCACTTTATAAGTTAACCCGGCCGTATTGGCATTTGTTGCAATGTTAAGATTTCATCATTGATATATAAACTATCAGACTGCGTGGTCGGTCGTAGTGGGTTTCAGTAGGCCTTTAAGCTTTTTTTTTTTTTAAATGTTGTTTTTTAATGTAGCACTTTAAGATTTACTTAAATGAGAAGTGAGTAACAAATACAATCTATCGTGTTTTTCTACTATTTTTGGCGAACGTTGCGGTGTCCCACTCCTCCACCTTAAAAAAGCCTCAGTCTCGTATTCCTTTGAGTACAGATCAATCACTCTATTCTAAGAGAGCACAGCTTGTAGGTTCAATGTGCACAACTGAATATCTTAGTTGCTCAGACAGCAATGAGTTTATATAAGTTTAGATTGGAATATGTTGTTTCTTAATGCAGAAAGACGTTAATATCTCCTTTTCATGTTAGCATTGAAGCTACCGAGTTGGCACCAGTCAGTCCGTGAGTTTATTGAAGTGCAAATATCAATAATGTTTTTTGATCAAATTAATTCTAAATGATAACCATCAGGAGTTTGTTGTAATCATTATCAACGTTTATTGTTACACATTTTATTAGAGAGGAGATTGGCGGCAAAACCATGCTGCATCATAAATAGGTTGGGCATTGCATTGAGCATCCTTGGGAATCAAAACTAAATTAAATATTTTTTAAATATTTGGGTTTGTAGTTTCGAAGCCGGATATTCACTGAGCAACAAAGAAGAAATAGCTGCCACCATTTGTTTTTAAAGGTCTTCTTAATAAAGGGGACATTTGATGAAGAAAGAACTTAGCATCCTCATTTATACCATTCAAACCTTTCTGATGACCTTGCCTGATCGAGAATCTTTAGGAATCGGAATTATTCAAATTCCAACAATGCCCAACCCTAATCATAAACAACAGAGATGGAAGTTTCCTGTATTGAAATGACTTATTGTTATTGGCATGGAACTGGCAAACTGACAAAATTATACAGGCAAACAGCAGGGTAAAAATATAATAATCAAACGTGTTAACACGGTGTTAAATCTGGACAAATGTGCAGACAAGCCCGAATGATGGACCCCCTGCCTCATTTCTTGAAAGCCTTCCAGTTGGATGGAATACGCAATACTGATGTATCACGTTTTTTTGTTTCTTTTCTCAGCGCACAGATTGACCAGTCAGCTGTGACTCTCCCATGGTTTCGCTGATAATTCATAATCGCCCCGCCATGGAGCCGCTGCATTCAATAAGAATTGTAAATCAGCAAGCCAAGCATATCAATGTATGACAGACTGTGGCTGTGGATGGCCCCGAGCCAGTGAGGAGTTAGCGCACAATAGCTTTCCCCCCATCGAGCGGAGGCCCAAGGACTGGAAATACCAGTGTGGCACAAGGGAGGCTCTTCAATCAGCACAATGCATGGCACTGCTCGAGACAAATGTTGTGCTGAGACATGTTGTTAACCTTTACGACCTTTTTGGGGAGAAATGCCGGCGTGCTGCTATGCTTCTGACAAGCTGGAAAGGTGTAGTGGCGCTTAGGGAGGCACAAAGCGTGGAGAGAGAAAAAATAACAGAAAATCTTTCTGCTTGTTATGGTGGTAATTAAAAAAAAAAGAAACACTTCTATGGCTCTCATCCCTGTGCTAGCACCACTGCTAAACAAACATTTGCTCTTTATTCTGCAGCTAGGACACAACAATCAAAACGTTTGCCTTTTAAACACCCAAGCCAGCCAAGAATGTTGACAAAGACCACAGGAAGTAATCCCTCCTAAATCTGCCCATTCTTTCCCTTTTTAAGGCTCCAATTTCAGCTTTCGTTGGCCCTCAGTAGGTATGCGCCTGTGCACTTGTGGCTGCCGCCTCACGCTCTCGTTTGTCTGGCTTTCTTGTCATATATCTGCAGAGCGAAACAGACGCCATACCTGTGCGGCCTACTTTGGAGATGTCTCGTTTTGTGCGTCGAGATCGCGTTTGAATAACAAGCTCGAGAGGGGAATTTAAACAGACGTCTCAATAAAGTCACGGTCATCCAAAGTCGTAAGCTCACAACTACTGCTACTTAACATTTAATAGACTCTCAAGGCTATAATAAATGTGATGACGCAAATAAGGCCTTTATATATATATTTATACTTTGATTGCTTAAACTATTTCTTAAGAAAATACAACCACCTCTCTGAAGTGCTTATGATACGCTACAATGCCAACGCTCTATTTCACAGCAGTCAATTTTGACACATGACACACACAGTTAGCAGGATGACCTACAGAACACTAACTGATTTTCTTGTAGGCGGGCGGTGCACACATAATGGAAGCAGCCATTCAAATATGGTGAGGATCTGGAGAAAGGTGCAGATACCTAGGACTTACATTCTGAGGAGGGTAGAAATACAGTACATTTACTCCTTTACGTTTACTTAAGTACCGTATTTTCTGGACCGTAGGGTGCACCGGATTATAAGGCGCACTGTCGATGAGCGGGTCTATTCAGGTCTTTTTTCATACAGAAGGCGCACCGGATTACAAGGCGGATTAAATGAGTCATATTATGATTTTTTTATCAATTTAAAACATTTCCAGATCTCAAATACACATCAGCCGATACCAGAAGGTAGGAGGAATTGTTTTGTTTGGACATTTCCTAAAAATGTCACCAAAATATATCCATAACTGTTTGAGTTATGTTGCTGAAAGGCAAATAAACCCTGGCAAAAATATAACCTCTTTGGCGAAGGTAAGAAAGTATGCATTCTTCAAAGCATGGTGGCCGACTTTTGTCTCGAGCGATTCCAAGGCAACACAGAGCCAACCGGTCCACCGTAGAGGACACTGCCTCATATGTAGTACAATTTGAAACCACTAAAGTGAACATTTGATGTTTATATCCATTGTCACTTTACCTATTCAGTGGCCTAGTGGTTAGAGTGTCCGCCCTGAGATCGATAGGTTGTGAGATCAAACCCCGGCCGAGTCATACCAAAGACCCAATTGGACCCATTACCTCCCTGCTTGGCAGTCAGCATCAAGGGTTGGAATCACCAAAATGATTCCTGGGCGCGGCCACCCCTGCTGCCCACTGCTTCCCTCACCTCCCAGGGAATGAACATGGGGATGGATCAAATGCAGAGGACAAATTTCACCACACCTAGTGTGCGTGTGTGTGTGTGTGACAATCATTGGTACTTTAAAGACACTCAACTGGAAGTTAATGTTCCTATACTATTCTTTGCACCTAAAAATACTTGTTTGTAAAACATTTTAGCATTATGTTTGTGTTCAATCACAGT
Organism: Entelurus aequoreus; assembly: GCF_033978785.1. NCBI lineage: Eukaryota > Metazoa > Chordata > Actinopteri > Syngnathiformes > Syngnathidae > Entelurus > Entelurus aequoreus. The sequence goes on from NC_084746.1 coordinate 26,465,171, forward strand.
AAGTGTGTTTATCCTAAACATTCCTGTCACTTCATTTTACACACTGTGGCATTGTTTTCAAATCATTTTTGTTTTGCACGTATACCGTGAGATTTTGATACCGTTCCATACCTAATTATTAACAATAACATTGACAAACTTGCTGCAGCTGCTCGCTTCAATTCACTTCATTTCACTTGCTTCATTTCCGTCGAGTCTCAGCATGCGTTTAAAACCACACTGCTGTTATTAGATGGTAACATCTGAGGACAATGTAGAAGACAAACACATTTCACACTTCAGATGACCAAATGTATGATTAGGCTATGCGTGGGTGTCCCATTAAGGACATGTGGGCCACCGATGAAATGTGACAGTTTTTTTTTTAATGGTGTCGAAAGTAAGCATCAAAAATGGAAATATAAAGTTAAAGACAACATGTAATCAGAAAAAGCTGACACGTTGATACTGATAATGAACAAAAGTACAAATATTTTTCTTTAAATATATTAATAATAATCTATTAGTAAACTGACAGATATAAGTAAGAACGTTACACTACTTTATACTAGAAATGGCAACAGTGTAGGACAGGGGTGGGCAATTAATTTTTACCGGGGGCCGCATGAGCAACCCGAGCACTAATGGAGGGCCACACCGACAATGTTTCATTTAAATTTTGCTTAAATTATTTTTGATATACCGTAAGATAAAAAATAATAATATTTTCATTTAACCTAACTTATCTTTATACAAAAGCAGATGGCTTTTGATGGTTTTATTTTTAACACTTTCTTACACAACACTTCCTGATGTATAATACAATGCAAAAATTTCAATTTTCCTGCATCCTCTTTGTTGTGAACGTAGCATGCCTGTAAGGTGATTGGCGAAGAAGGAGGAAGCGTTGCTGTTGTGGAAATGAGGAGTGAGGATAGATGTGCAAGTGGAAAGAACGAGATAAGTTGAGCTGTGTTAGTATAGGTTGCTCAATAAAAGTTTAAAAAGAGCGTCAGACTTGGTGTGCACTTCTTCTGAACTCTACAATTGATGTCAGAAGTGGGATGAAATGCCTCCCAGTTCGCCTTGCCATCAAACCTGGGAGTCTTCATTGAGGGCGGAATTCCCCCATGCCAAGCAGCGTGCGCTGCACCTGTAGACACTGCCTCTCTCCTTCCTTTCTCTCTCTTTCTCTCTCTCTGTGGCGAGCTCCTCACGTGGCACGTACCTCTCGATGACGTAGCAGGCTGAGCACACAAGCAGCGTAGTATGCGCAAAGTTTTATTTCTGCCACCAATTGTAGCGTCCAGAAGAAGTGCACACCAAGTCTGACGCTCTTTTTAAGGTTTTATTGAGCAAGCTATACTAACACAGCTCAACTTATCTCGTTCCTTTCACACTCACGTCTATCCTCACTCCTCATTTACGCAACTCGAGAACACAACATCAACGTCAGCAGGTCGTTACACTATATTCTTTAAACACAGCAACATGTGTACTACAAATTAAGCACACGGCTTTACCTTTACTTGCAGTCCATGTCTTGTTGAAAACATGCCATTCGTCATCACCTTTTCTTTTTTTAGCGTCTCGGGGATAACCGGGAGGACCGGGCATCACTTGTCGCTGTGCGCCTTCACTAACAGGACATACGCCCATAAATAACACTTTTCAAAATAAAAACAGCACAGTTGTATTGCACGCACGACATAGATGTTTTTTTAAATTTATTTTGTAATTTCTGATTGCCACTGCGCGCACGAGCATACGTCCACACGGAAGTCATACAAATAACGCTTTTCAAAACAAAAGCAGCACCGTTGTATTGCACACTCGAAATAGATACTTTTTAAAATTTATTTTGTAATTTATGATTGGCCTCACGCGGGCCGGACAGGGACGTACAAAGGGCCGGATGCGGCCCGCGGGCCGCAGAATGCCGAGGTCTGGTGTTGGATGAATGTCCCATAACAAAAAGATAGAGAAAAAGAAGAAGCTTATCGAATGCATGCAAATTTTCAGGAATTATGCAGATCCCAAATACAGATCAGCAGGTACCAGAAGGTAAGAAAAGTTGCTTTTGCATAATATTGCGAAACAAAAGGCCAGATAATATGTCTTACCTTATATACACACCATAATAATACTTGTATGTAGAAGCACAGTACAATCCATCAAGCGGTGCGGCTTCATAGCTTACCAAAGTCGTACTAAAACATGTTGATAGATTTTTGAGCGCCATGTGTAATGTTCTATATTTTCAATGTAACATATAACATTTTGGTGTTGTTTACTTGAGTCATGTTGCAGTCTACATGTATCGCTTATGTGTGACTGCCATCATATTGCAGTCTACATGTATCTCTTATGTGTGACTGCCATCTACTGGTCACACTTATAATTTTACCATGTACCAATTAAAATAGCTTCAAGGTCGGTAAGCAAAACCAAAATTATTCCGTACATTAGGCGCGCCGAGTTATAACGCGCACTGTCGAGTTTTGAGAAAAGGAACGGATTTTCAGTGCGCCTTATAGTCCGAAAAATACCGTAGTTAACGACAAATTACATGACGTGCTGCATTCAACCTGCCCACACCCTAACACTGTTCTACCTAACATAATAAATAATTGGGATTAATATTAATGAAAATAATTGTGACTATTATTTTGACCATAATTGTGCAACCTTAATGTTAAGTATAGGGAGTTCAGCTAAATCCGCAGTATTGAAACTACCTTTGACAGAATTGCTCAGCTCAGTACAAAACAGGTATGGAAACAGGAGTTCAGAAAATTCTAATGAAAAAAGTACTGTAATTTATCAGTAATTTTAACCATGTTCTAACAGGATATGCAGTCAATGTCCGCACCTAAAGGAAACAACATTAGTTTTTCCTATCTAGCTGGTCAAAGAAGGTAAAATCACCAATGTGTGTGAGCTTTGTTTTAGTGAAAGCCTGATTATCTTCTTGCCTTTCAAGGGCCAGGAGGTCAAAGCAAACATTTCATTGGTTGGAACTAGAGATGCTAAGCTGGGGGATCCTCAGGGTATGACAGGCTGAAGGTGGAGTGTAAAGTAAATGGATTGTGATATTGTTTCCAAAAGGAACACACACACACACGCACACATTCCTTATTGATGAATGCTTCGTATGCATTCTTTGCACTGAGGACCCTCACATCAGCTGAAACCTAAAACCGGGCATTTCTGCATACCAAAGCACTATTCTGTCTTTTGAGTGTTTCTCCAGGTTTGCTCCGCTTCACCTTCAAGCCAAACCTGAGGCCTGGTCTTCAAAAAGTCGCAGTAGTTTTTCTGCGTATTGCTTAAAATGGCAGTCGATAAATTCACAAATGCATGCAAGTCTGCTCTGATCGGCTGTTCTGTAGCTGTTGGCTGCGATGAAACATAACTAAATCTATCACGGAACAAAGAAAAAAGACAATGAAAGAATTCAAATTGAAAAAGGTTTCCCACAAAAGTAATTCACTATTTACTGCAACCTGCAATCAATGCTTGGCACGCCAGTATGTGATTTGGTTGTACTTTGTTTTGTGTACAATTGGAATGAAAAGCAGTACTGGGTGTGAAGTTGTAATGATCGTCATCACGCAGCATCTGTGGGTTAAATAGGATCCATCCATCCATTTTCTACCGCTTATTCCCTTTGGGGTCGCGGGGGCGCTGGAGCCTATCTCAGCTACAATCGGGCAGAAGGCGGGGTACACCCTGGACAAGTCGCCACCTCATCGCAGGGCCAACACAGATAGACAAGACAACATTCACACTCACATTCACACACTAAGGCCAATTTAGTGTTGCCAATCAACCTATCCCCAGGTGCATGTCTTTGGAGGTGGAAGGAAGCCGGAGTACCCGGAGGGAACCCACACAGTCACGGGGAGAACATGCAAACTCCACACAGAAAGATCCAGAGGCCGGGATTGAACTCACGACTACTCAGGACCTTCATATTGTGAGGCAGACGCACTAACCCCTCTTCCACCGTGCTGCCGGTGTAACAAAAATGTTTTGTGACAATACTTGTTATTATAGCCATCAAAAGTGAGGGAAGGAGGCTTTGCATTCCACTACAGACGATTAACGAACGGAGGCATTTTTGACGGTTACAGTTTTAACGGCTGCGTGGAATTGGATTGAGCGGCGGCAAAATATACGATTGCAGGATCTCAAAGAACATTGGCTGTCTGGTATCTAATTCCTAATGTAGGAACAGGGCCTACCGTGAACCTTTAGTGTGCGTTCGCACTTGTCATACTTTGCTAATACGGATTGTTTAATCGAGTGTGAAGGCGATCATCCGAAACCTGCGGACTGAGACCCTTCATTGAGCTCAAATGTGAATGCTACATGGAACAAAGATACGGACCACTGTTAAAGGGAAACAGCACTTTTTATGGAATTTTGCTTATCATTCACAATCCTTACATAAAACAAGAACGCAAATGTTTTTTTGTTTTTTTATGCATTCTAATTTGTAAAATACGGCAAATGGGAATACACTATTCCGCCCATAAAGCCCTTTAAAAACATCCAAAAACTGCCAACAATTCTCCATTTACACCTTGTGACCTTAATATCAACCAAATAGTAGCGATGTTTTATAATAAGCACTAACGTTATCAAACTATTTGATTGATCACAGAGCGCTAACTAGCTTGACAAGCTATAGTGTTGACATACTCAGCTGGTGCTGCTGCATCGCCTCTGAGTTGGTAAAAGCTAATTCTATATGATAAATCCTGCCCCTCACCTACATGGTAGAAGGTTATAGCCACAAAATAAGATGTTGGTCAATTTTGACATCCAACTTATGCCCGGAGATGGCGAGAAAGACACAAAAGGACGCTCGTTTGCGGCACCTTAATTCTTCATCTAAACGGGAATATATGAACATCCCAACATGTATTATTTGAATAACATCACGTAATATTTTACAGATGTTCTTTAAAACATATTTTACAAGATTTTTGAGAACTCTAAGATCGAAATTATAGACCAACACATGTAACCTAGCAGGCGGCATTTTGGTTTTAAACATTTGGGCTACATTACACAATATGCCACGGAAGCTCTTAAGATGCCCATCCATCCATCCATCCATCCATTTTCTACCGCTTGTCCCTTACGGGGTTGCGGGGGGTGCTGGAGCCTATCTCAGCTGCATTCGGGCAGTAAATTGGCGGGGTACACCCTGGACAAGTCGCCACCTCATCACAGGGCCAACACAGATAGACAGACAACATTCACACTCACATTCACACACTAGGGCCAATTTAGTGTTGCCAATCAACCTATCCTCAGGTGCATGTCTTTGGAGGTGGGAGGAAGCCAGAGTACCCGGAGGGAACCCACACAGTCACGGGGAGAACATGCAAACTCCACACAGAAAGATCCCGAGCCCTGGATTGAACTCCGGACCTTCGTATTGTGAGGCACACGTACTAACCCCTGTGCTGCTGGCTCTTAAGATGCGTTTTGTAAAATTTAAGATGATAATTATAACATAAGGTGGAAATAACCTTGATATTCAACCTAGCAGGTGGCATTTTGGTTTGAAATATTTGAGTTTTGTCACATAATACATCATAAAATCTCTTTAAAAAGTATATTTCAAAAGCTTTTTGTAAAATTTAAGAATGTAATTACGGCAGAATGTGAAAATAATATTGATATTCAACCTAGCAGGTGGGATTTTGGTTTGAAATGTTTTAGTTATGTCCCATGATAAGTAACGAAAGCGCTTTAAAAGTATACTCCAGAAGCTTTTTTGTAAATTATAAAATGGTATTTAAAGCAGAATATAAAAAAACAATTTTCAACCGAGAAGGCAGTATGTTGGTTTGGAATATTCAAGTACGACAGATAAAATTAAATAAAGGCTCTTTAAAAGTGTATTTGAAAATGTTTTCTGACATCTAAGACAATAATTACACCAGTAAATGGAAATAACCTGCATATTCAACAGAGCAGATGGCATTTTGGTTTAAAATATAGCAGTAATGTCACAAAAGTTGACACAAATACCACAGAGAATGCTAAGCAAACTGCCCAAAAGTGTGCATCGAGTACATTTTTCTAACCAGACTAGAATACCTAAACACAAGTGTGAATGCAGCCTACCGGATTTTGACACCCTGCCAGGGTTTGGTACTGGAAGTGAAGCATGTGTCAGTACGAGTGTCCGTGAGGATTTAAAATAATTCTTGAAGAATAGAGCATGAAGCCTTGTTTTAGTTTCAGAGATAAAAGGCACTGAAGTAAAACTTTGCAACCTTGCTGCAAAACCTCTCTATAATCCCTCCTGTATGACCACAACAAATGAGACTAATACATTCAAGGCATTCATAAGATGGATAATGAACTGCTTCTTGAAAGGTTGGCGCAATCTCATTAACGTCAAGCGCCACCATGGTAACTCACCTTGTGACAAGTGGCAGCAGCAGAGAAGTATCAGGAGGCAGGCAAAGAGTGGACACCTCCACAATGAAGAGGCCATTGTATCACGTTAGCAGGCGGTGACCACTAAAGATGGTTTGCACGTATTTCGGTGGTGAGATCAAGAAGCAGGAGCAAAGTCAACGATCTGTGGTTCTCTGAAGACCATCACCGGTCATAGTCTCATCTGTAGAAAAAAACACAAAAGAAGGCAAAATTGAGCAATGGAGCATAATTGCCATCCCAGCCTGCGGTGTCGTGTTGCATTCGGCTTTTTACTTGCAAGCCGTGGTGACATTATTGCAAAAACATTAATCTGGATTTAACATTTGCACACTTGATGCTGCTTAATGGTTTTACGTCAGCTCAGCTGTCAGCTGCCAAACGCACGCACAGCTGCAGTTTAGCTGCGTCTTCAAAATAATTGCTGTATCTGTTTTTAAGTATTTAGGATGATCAACAGTGTTGCCAACTCCTCAGTAAGGAAAGTAACTATTGGCTGTCATAGAAGTCGCTAGATGACATCATCGCCTCAGTTGCATAATTTATTGCAATGGACTCTGTAGAAGAGAGGAATATCGCTGTGGGAATCTGGGAGAGATCATGCAAAAGTTTAAAAACATGGTAAGTATGAATAGAACAGCAAATTAACTTTCTTCTGCTGATTCTTAGTTTGTGTTCTTTAAATTTCATTCAACTTTGTTCTGGATTGTTAAATACTAGAGCAGGGGTGCACACACTTTTTCTGCAGGCGAGCTACTTTTCAATTGATCAAGTGAAGGGTATCTACCTCATTCATATATATAATTTATATTCATTTATTTATGAAATATATGTTTTTGTTAACAAGTTAAAAGGTATTTCATGATAATACAAGCATGTTTAACACATACAGATTCCTTTCTTTCATGAAGACAAGAATATAAGTTGGTGTATTACCTGATTCTGATGACTTGCATTGATTGGAATCAGACAGTAGTGCAGATAATGTCCACATTTTCAAATGGAGGTGAAAAAAAGTCCTCCTTTCTGTCCAATACCACATGAAAGTGGTTGTTTTTTGCATCTTACTTGTCCAGCTTCCTTACTCGTTTTTATACACTTTAAAAGAAATACATTGGTGGCAAACTCCGTAGCTTGCTAGCTTGTGCACGCCAGTTTTCTGAGACTCTTAGTTTGTTAGTGCTGGCAGGATGAAGCAGGGCTTTTATTGTGAAGACAGGAACTGTGCAGTCAGTCTTTAGAGTTTTGACGGCAAGTACGGCGCAAGAGTCTGTTGAAATAAAACGTTTTTCTTGCCTTCCTGTCGGTTACTTTTTCTTAATAATGAGCTCACAAGACCCTCGGGTGCCGTGAATGTCAATCAAGTGACGAAAAGGACGTCTTAGTGAAGATTGATGATCGCTAATTTTTGGGTCTATTTTTTCAATGCCTGGCTGGAGATCGACTGACACACCCTCCGCGATCGACGTATGGACAGGTTGTGAAATGCATTAATAAACCGAATCTATTGACTGGCTCAATAACAAACGTTTGGGGCGTTGCAGGGAAGCAACATGTACATTTAAAATTACATCTCAGCCAGTTGCAGTTAGACCGTTTTTGAGTGCTTTGGAACATTGGAGAGAGCAGTCTTCCGTATGGTATCAACATGGCACACCTGGAACGAACCACTATTTTGCTACCTAGTTCTTCTATATTTTTCGAATTGAAATCGCCACATGTATGCATCTTCCTTCCTTTGCTGTGGACATTGGTTTTTGTATTTATTTTGCCAAAACTATACATTTCTGGAATAAATAGTCCCTTTTGTGCAGACACAAATGTCCACTGCAGTGTTGTCTACTTTTAATAGTAATAGTATTCCAACGCCCTTTGGGATGCCTTTTGCGGTATAAGGTGCTAATTCATTATAATTCAGAAGGAAATTGTGAGTGATTGCTTACATATGCTGTTCCGAAAAGGAAATGACAAAGCCAAAAATTAATTAAGGGCATCAATCTGATTGGACTCTTTTAGGTAATGCCATGACATCGATGTCACTTGCTTGTTTTCTGTCTACAATCTTTTCTTTAGGCTTACAGCAGAAAATGTCTAGATGTTTCAAACACCAATACATGCTAAAAACTCACTGATGGTAAATGAGAGGAACCACAAGGACAAGCTCAAATGTGCGTAAAACGCTTTTATGCGTCATAAATAGGAGCAAAAGACAAATTAATTTTGATACTTGTCTCTCTGCCCTCATGGAGTCCATCTCTCTCACCCTGCCGCTTGAAAGCTTGAGGAAGCAAATTGAAATGAATATCTGAAAAAACTTTGTCTTTCACACCTACAAGGGCGCCAGCATGAAAACAAAGAAAATGGTGTTCTTGGCACTTATTTGACACTCGCCAACGCGTCACAAATGAATGCTTCAGTTCTCCAACTCATCCCTGTTCTACTTTTCCTGTTTCCTCATGGGGAGGGAGAGACAGAGAAGTGTAGTGGGGAGGCTGTCGCTCCGGCAACGCAAGCACGACTGCTTTGTGAGCTTACTTTTGTCTTCTTCGTTATCGAGGGCGGCGCAACATAAAAAACAGCCCTTTTGTCTGCAGAGGCAGCAAAAAGGTTGCAGGCCCAGACAGACTAGCACTGCAGACAGATAAGCTGCTTACCGGCGTCAAACACCAAGGAGGAAACGTGTTGTGTTGTGCTGTGCTGTGTTGTAACTCAAATGGTACACACACACAAACGCAGAGACACCACACATAAATGCATGCACACGTCTGCTGGCGGGCATGCAGTTTTTAATGTATTGTGTCTTGTTTACTCCAATTGGGTTGCAATCACACACACGCGCACGCACACGTGTGCACACACGCGCGCACACACACATACACGCACAAAAGACCACTTGGAAGCTGTCACCATGCAAAGACGATGTAAATAAATCTACCCATCAACCTTAGATTTATAGTGATTTGTGTCAGTTACTTTAGATTTACAACGGGTGTGTTTTATATGCTGTGGGAGTGTTGTTTGGCAAGACGCGCATGTGTATACATGATCGATTGGCGACCTGTTTGTTTATGTTGCAGTGTTATTGTCAACTGTCTTATTTTTATCCACATTTGAAAGATTCTAACATGGAGGATATCCTAGTCAATGCATTTAGTTGTCCTCTTTACACAGCCATTACCAATATCTGAATTGGGCCACAAAGTGTGTTTACAGTGGATTCCTGCTATTCGCAGGGATTATAATTCCAAGGCTGAAAAAAAACTGGCATAAAGATTTGTACTTTCAAAACATGCAGTTACACATCTTGACAAAGCATCTTCCTGCTGGAAAATGTTAATTGAATAGACTTGTGACACTTGGATGAATGTGTACAAATAGTGTATAAATGTGTACAAATATTGTGTGAAGATGTGAAGTGAAGTGAATTATATTTAAGGCTGAAACGACGCGTCGACATAGTCGACGTCATCGGTTACGTAAATACGTTGACGCCGTTTTTCTGCGTCGACGCGTCGCATATTTACGTCACACTACCGTCATGGCGGAGCGCAAAGCAGACGGTGCGAGCGAGGGGGAAAAAGCACGCCAAAAGTCGTCAAAAGTGTGGGAGTATTTCAATACACGGCCTAATAATGTTGTTGTATGCACACTGTGTCGAGCGGAAATGGCCTATGATAGCAGCACAACGGCTATGAATGAACATTTGAAAAGAAAACCATCAACCATCAACTAGTCAATCGTCCGCGTGAGCATACGTTGTCATCATTACACAAAAAACATGAATGTGTCATTTGTATCTGCTAGGGGTGTAACGGTACATGTTTTGTATTGAACCGTTTCGGTACGGGGCTTTCGGTTCGGTACGGGGGTGTACCGAACGAGTTTCTAAGCTAAAGCTAAAGTCTTAACAAGCTGCTTTGCTCATTCTGCCTCTGTCTCAGCACGCAGCATTGTCCCACCCACACAACCATCTGATTGGTACACAGAAAGCATTATCAGCAGTGCGTATTCAGAGCGTTAACAGCCAATCAGCAGTGCGTATTCAGAGCGCATGTAATCAGCGCTTCAGCGTCGAGCAGATAGGTGTTTAGCAGGTGAGCATCAGGCAGCGGACTCTCCCCAAATGATAATAAACACCTCCCAGTCAACTACTACTAACATCACTATGAGCCCGTTGACCTTCTAGAAACTTAAACTGCAGCTCAGCTCACTCGCAGTCCTGGCTTGAGGTGAAGGCTAATTACCTCTCAGTTCCAGCCACATTGACCCCTTCTGAGCGCCTATTTTCAGCTGCTGGGAATATTGTAAACAAGAAAAGAAGCAGCCTCACGCCAGAGCATGTAGACATTCATTACAACTGTTAGTCACTCACTGGAATGAGTAGAATTGGTTATTCTGTACTGTGTTGGACTGGATGTTTATTTTGCACATTTTAAAAGCAATACTTAATGTTTACAGTGCTCCAGAATATTTAGATTGGCACTTTTTTGTATTGGATGTTTATCTTTATTTTTGCACATTTTAGCAAATAAGCAATACTTTCACTTTTGTTGAAATGTTTACACTGTTGTTACAGAACATTTCGGTTTGCACTTTTTTGTATTGGATGTTTAGCTTTATTTTTGCACATTTTAAAGCAAAATAAGCAATACTTTTACTTTTGAAATGCTTATACTATTGCAGAATATTAAGATTGGCACTGGATGTTTACTTTTATATTTGCACATTAAAAAGCAAATAAGGTACTTTTAATTTTGTTAAATGTTAAAAGTTTTAAATGTTTACATTGTTACAGAATATTTTGTCATGTTGTTGTCAATGTTGACTGAGTGGCCATACTTTTTTTTTTTTGTAAATAAAAGTCATGCCTTTTGAAAAAACTGGCCTACATTTATTTTTTCATCTTCATTTTAAATAAAAAAAGAATCGGTAAAAGTAAAAATAATCTATAGATTAATCAAAAAAATAATCTGTAGACTAACCGATTAATCGAAAAAATAATCTATAGATTAATCGATAGAAAAATAATCGTTAGCTGTAGCCTTAATTATATTTATGTAACGCTTTTCTCTAGTGACTCAAAGTGCTTTACACCGTAAAACCCATGATCTAAGTGAACTAACCGAGCCACACGGCCCCGTGTGTGTAAATGTGTATAAATATTTTGTATAAATGCGTATAAATGTTGTGTGAAAATGTGTACAAATAGTGTGGAAAATATTGTGTGAAAATATGTAATAATATTGTGTATAGATGTATATAAATATTGTGTGAAAATATGTATCAATATTTAACATAAGTGTATATAAATATTGTACATTAATATTTTGGGGAAATGTGTATAAATATTGTGTGAAAATGCGTATAAATAATGTGTATAACCATTGTGTATAACTGTGTAAATAGTGTATAAATGTGCATTAATATCGTGTATAAATATTGTGTGAAAATGTGTATAAATATTGTGTATAGATGTGTATAAATATCTGAAAATGTGTGTAAATAGTGTGTATAAATATTGTGTGAAAATACGTATCAAAATTGTGTATAAATATTTTGTGAAAATATGTATTAATATTGTGTATAAATATTTTGTGGACATTATAAATATTTTCCATAAATGTACATAATTATTTTATGAAAATATGTATAAATATTGTGTGAAAATGTGTACACATTTTAGGGGTGTGAATCTTTGGGCACCTTAACAATTCAATTAGATTTCAATTACTTGGTTGACTATTCAATTCAGAATCCACTCTCAATTCAACACGATTTTCGACTCAAACCGATTCTCGAAATGTATTATTTGTAGTGCTGTCAAAGTTAATGCGATGATAACTTTTTAACTATAAATTCCTTTAGCGGCACACATTTTTTAAGGCGCATGGGAAATATAATGGCATTTTGTAACTGTTGAGCCACAAGTGGGAAAATAGCGAGCAGAAATGCAATAAGAAAAGGGTACAGTATGGAAATCCTATGTCCAAAGCCATGACAAGTCTATTTTATTTTCCATGACCGCGAGACGATGTCACTGGAGCAAATGCGGGCTCGCATACTTTGCCACTTGCATGGAGATGGTCTAAAAACGTCTTTTTGAAAATTTATTTTTTATTTGTATTTTTTTTTAAACTAACGATTTGTTAAATTTATGAAACGTTTTAGAATCTGTCTAAATAAGAATCAGGATTTGAATGTGAATTGATGTTTTTTGCACCCCGAATAAATGATACCGGTACCGGTATATAAATAGTGTTAAAATGTGTATATTTATTTGGTATACATCTGTATAAATATTGTATGAAAATATGTATAAATATTGTGTATACATGTGTTTAAAAATTGTGTACAAATGTGTATGAATACTGTGTATGAAGTGTGTAAATATGTATAAAGTTGTATTATTATTATTGTGTGAACATATGTATGAATATTGTGTATAAGTATGGTGTACAAATGTGTATGAATACTGTGTATGAAGTGTGTAAATATGTATAAATTTGTATTATTATTGTGTGAACATATGTATGAATATTGTGTATAAGTATTGTGTATAAATGTGTATAGTGTAAGAATATTTAGTATAAATGTGACTAAATATTATGTATAAATGTGTATAAATATTTGAAAAGGACTATAAATGGGTATAAACATTGTGTCAAAAAATGTATAACTATTGTGTATAAGTGTGTATAAATGTAGTGTTAAAATGTATATAAATATTGAGCATTTCTATTACAGATTACATTACAAAACATATTTGACAAAGCATGGTCGTAATGTAGAACATTTTTATTTTGTTAGAGTCATTAAACCGGATTTGACGCGTATCGCTTTTATTTTGAAGCCGGAAGTGTGTGGTTGGTTTGAGAAAAGGTCTTGACATGATTTGATGACAATAAAAATATGTCAAAAAAACGCACCTCTAAGCGTCCCGCCTGCCCACCATCTTTCCTTTCTGCTGAGCTTGTATCTCATCTTACTAAACTAGTTACAGTAACAATGTACATTTCATGTTATCAAGTCACTAAACTAATCTAAACATGGAAGTAAGCCACATCCCTTTGAATGCAAGCGCGCCAGCAGACATTTGCTCCAGTGATGACGGCTCACGGTTATCATGGAGGTAAATAGTCTTATCTTGTCGGGAGAACAAATTGCAATGATTTTGGACCAGGGCTTTCTATAATGTACCCTTTTCTTTGGCTGTTTCAGCTCGCTATCTTTTGCCCGCATGTGGATCAACAGCAACTGAACGCAGATACATTATCCCACACTACGGAATGGACCAAGGGTCAGACAGTACACGTGCACATTAAAAAATGTCCGCCGTTTAAGAAAATTATAGTTAACGCGTTATTATCGTTTGACAGCCCTAAAAATGTGTATAAATATATATATATATATATATATATATATATATATATATATATATATATATATATATATATATATATATATATATATATATGTATGTATGTATTTATATGAATATATATGTGTATGTATATATATGTATATATATATATAAATATATATATATATATGTATATATATATATAAATATATATATATATATATATATATATATATATTGTGGACAAATACTGTGTAAAGATGTGCATAATTATTGTGTAAAAATGTGCATAAATATTGTGAATAAGTGTGTAAATGTGTAAAAATATGTCCTAATTAAACCCAGATTTTTGCACCTGAAAACCCACTAAAACCGTCACCTATTATCATATAGAGAACATTATATGTGTATAAACAATATAGGTCTGAATAAGGCAAGGTAAGTTAATTTATAGACCACAATTTGTAAACAAGGCAATTCAAAGTGCTTTACAGAAAATTACAAAAGGGCAACAAATAAAAATCTAATAATTATAAAATCTAATCATAATTCAGTTTTATTATTCCACTACACAATCATATTATAATATTAAACAAATTTAAATACTTTAGGTTTATCCACTATTGTGCTGAAATGTGTGAGGGACCTCACAAGATGCATGGGATACATTACAGTTGTCCACAATTAACCATTTCTATTCACTGGAAGCTAAACTCGCAGCTTGGATGTTTGCACCATGCACGAAAGCCTTACACATAGATTCGTATAAATACTGCAACAATATATAATGTGCCCAGAACTTACATGTCAACGTACAGTTTATTTCATATGCATGTAACCAGTTTTGTTTTTATTGTAAAATAAATCTCAAAAGTCATTGTGGGGGATACACCATCCATTTCTATTGAAATGAAACTAAACTCACTTAGATTTTTGCGCTTTTAAATTTAAAAAAACTTTCAACTGAAATGAAATAGAGACTGTAAAAATGGTATCAAAATACACAAACAATAAACACATACAACAAATTTTGCTTTCATCTACTTTAACATACATGAGAGGTCTCAAAAGCTACAGTGGGGGCGTCTACAACCATGCATATAATTATGTGTGTATAAAATACAGCCTGTATAATACATCTTATAAATAAAACTAAATTTGCTCTCCACCGCTATTAAAATTAAATCTCAAGGGATGTCACGTGGGATACGCTGCGGTCGTCTACAGGCGTCTATTTCTGCTATAATGAACCTAAAATTGCAGCATAGTCAGCTCTGATGGGCTTTCCACGCCTCACTAATGCGCTTGAATATTTCTGGCAGCATGAAATCTTTTTAAGTTTCACATGAGCACAACGAAGATCACCAGTGAAGTCATCCTATATGATCAATGGCTACTCGGGGGAGGACAGCTGATAGACAGCCAAGATGGATCCCTATCCAGCCTGATGCACTGTTTATTATTTGTTTTTTCATCACTGCCAAGGAAACAGACTCATTTAGACCGGGGTGGTTATGGTTTTTATTTGTTGCTCAATAACCAAATATTTCAGTAAGCCACCAGTTGACTGGCGGGCACGGCACCAGCTCTCCCAGATTGCACATGACATCTTCCTACAAATGCACTCGCCCGTTCATCATTTCTTAATATGAGCCCCTAGGGACTGCGTGGTGACTGCGATGGTGGCTGACAAAGAGTTGGGAAGATGCCCCACATCACACCACAGCACTTCTGGCCCGCTGAGCCTTGGAGCCCCTCCAGGCACCAGGGGGCCAAGAGCCCACGGATGCAGGTTTGCCCTCCCCACCCCGGGGTTCTTTCTTCCGATTAGCCCTGCATGCGACGTCACCCCGCTGAGTAACACGTCTTCTTTCTCCCTTAAGCTGGGAGGAGCTCATCTTCCTAAAAATAATGTTTTTTGTTAGGTGGGATTTCCGCCACCGAAGCCGACAAGACTTGGGGGGAAAGGGATTAGGTGATTAACATCAAGATGCTTTACACAAGTACTGACAGATGCATCATAATTTCACATCGGGGGGCGCCATGTTGCATGAAGGGTGGGGCTGAGAGGTTCTCAAGCAGAAAATTAGTTTAAGAGGTAAGTGAAGCATTGCTAACCCTAACAAGATTGTGTCGCGGCATTAACTACACCCCAGCACTACTTTAACTTATTTAAAGCAGCGGCAAGGAATATCTGGGCTTTCCCCTCTTGAGCTTTAACCTTTACATTCATGTCCTAAACTGTTTTCTGTTGAAAACCTAGATTTACGCTAAAGGAAATGTGATAAGAAGATGTCAGGAATGCTGATTAAACCTGCCAACAGCATTAAATGAGCACTCGCGCCACCAAGCAAATCTGGGGCCCGTGCCAGCCAGGACTGTCAGTAAATTGTACATTTTTGCCAGTAAACTTTCACCAAGATGAACAGCTCTGCATTTTTTTATGTGTGACTATTTTTATGTATGGAAATCCCCTCAAAACATGTGATTCATTTGTCCTAAATATGGTTACAACGATACCAGAATTTTAGGAGTCGATACCAATGAATTTCCATGATTCCCTATACTTATTTGATACCAGGATACATAAAAAACAACATAAAAAGAACTGAACCCAAGTACTTGTAAGTTCACTACTTTATTGAAAAGTGTTTTAAAGTGTCAGGTATTTTATTTTATATTTTTTATGGATTTTTTTATGAATCAGTCCAACAAAATAACACACAATAAATGGTAAATGGGTTATACTTGTATAGCACTTTTCTACCTTCAAGGTACTCAAAGCGCTTTACACTATTTCCACATTCACCCATTCACACACTGATGGCGGGAGCTGCCATGCAAGGCGCTAACCTTGCATGGCTAACCACGACCCATCAGGAGCAAGGGTGAAGTGTCTTACTCAAGGACATAACGAACGTGACTAGGTTGGTAGAAGCTGGGGATCGAACCAGGAACCATCCGGTTGCTGGCACGGCCACTCTCCCAACTTCACCACGCCGTTCTTGTAATAACAAGAATAATACCATAATAATACAATTCTAATTCCAAAACCAAACCCGGCCCAGCAACATTCAGAATAGCAATCAACAGAGCAATTGAGAGGAAACACAAACATGACACAAAACAATCCAAAAGTAGTCAAACAAAAATGAATAATATCAACAACAAATTATGTGCGTCCCAAAGTCACCAGCCTTGGCGTCACTATAGACAGCGATTTTAAATTTGACAAACAAGTCAATGGCGTTTTAAAATCGTGTTTTTATCATCTTCGTCTTTTAGTAAAGGTAAAACCATTTTTATCTTTTAACCTTTTTGAACAAGTCGTGCTTGCTTTTATTTCAAGTCGCCTGGACTACTGCAAGGCACTTTATGCTGGCATTAGCCAAAAAGCTCTCTCCCGGTTGCAGTTAGTCCAGAACGCGGCAGCACGACTTTTAACAGGGGCCAGGAGACGCGAGCATATAACCCCAATTCTTCGGAGTTTGCACTGGCTCCATGTTCATTTTAGAATTGATTTTAAAACCTTGCTGTTTGTTTTTAAAGCTTTACATGGACTGGCACCTCAGTATATCTCGGACCTCATCCAAGTTTACACTCCTGCGCGCGCTCTGAGGTCCGAGAGCCAGCTCCAGCTCGTGGTGCCCAGGACGAGACTTAAAACCAGGGGAGACAGGGCCTTCTCTGTGGTCGGCCCTAAGCTCTGGAACACTCTGCCCCTCCATGTTCAAACTGCTTCCACAGTGGAGTGTTTTAAGTCTCGTCTTAAGACCCACTTTTATTCTTTGGCTTTTAACACTACGTGAGTTGTGTGGTCTTCTGTCCTCTGTTGTCCTCTGTGTTTTTTTATAAACTTTGATGTCTATTTTACTGTTTTTACCCTTTAAAATCATTTTTAATCATATTTATTTTTTATATTGTTTTTGTATTGGTTTTCTATTCATTTATTCTTTGTTTTTAATCAGTCATTGGTGTAGCATAATATTGTTTTTAATATTGTTTTTAACATGGCTTTGCAGCACTTTGGAAACATTCTTGTTGTGCAAATGTGCTATATAAATAAAGTGGATTGGATTGGATTGAAACAACAGTATCAATATTCATAAGAATTCCAACATGGCAGTGATTAGAAATCCCTCATTTACATTATCATCACAGCCATTGATAAACATTTTTTTTTAAAAACATAACAAATGTTTTTAACAACGGCTTACACTTGCATCACATCTCATAAGCTTGACAATACATTGTGTCCAATATTTTCCACAAAGACTTGATTAGTGTGCTTCAACATCTTTTTGCACAGAATTCGAATGGCAGTATCAGCTGCTAAGAGGTAACTATACATTCAAAAAAGAACGGCAGTGGCCTGTAGCCTCCCAGTACATTAGAACAAACAAAAATATGCATATAAATATGCTCATAAATCATACGAGTCAACTATTTTACATTCTAAAAAGAACAGTAGTGGCATGGAGCCTGCAAGTATATAAAACAAACAATATAATATAAACTTCATAATATTATTTCAATATGGTGGTAGCGTGACATCATCATGTGAAATCAAATCTTTGTGTTTTTATTCTTTATTAGTATTATCCAATCAGTCTTTTCTCATTATATTATGCCTTTTTGCTCTATTTCAAAACGTTTGCTGTTTTATTTTTGTTGATTTTATGTCTACATTGTGCCACAGGCCCATGAACAATAGCCCATGGCCACACTTTGCCACAACACACTTGCTTTAAGCTGCAGCAAGCTTTTCTCTCTTTAAAATCTGCAATCTCTTCCTCTCTAGAAATGCACAAAATCACGCACAAGGGTTGTACGTGCACACGCATAGGTTGTTGACAGTCTGAAGTTGCATCGAACGATCCCCTAATTTGTATTTTGTTGCAGACTATTGTTAACACACGTCGCCAAACAAAAAGATACACACAAAATATAGGAAAATGGAACCTGTCTAGAATGAAAACAGCAACTTGCATGTCTAAAATTAGTCCAACATTGGCCCGCAATGCCCTCAATCTTGAATACGCCAGACCAATATTTATTTGTTTTGGCTCTTTGGTTTTTTGGACATACAGAGTCTTTCTTTTCTTCCTCTGATTTTCTTTTTTCTTTTCTTTTTAGCAGCATATGCTGTAATGGCAAGCGCAGGTATTGCGGTCTTTCCAGATGGGTGTTCAGCAGCCATGCTTTACTGAAAACAAGTTCGCCCCATGCACACGCTACACTATACATCACGTCAGCCAATGAGGAGGCTACTTAGTAGGCTCTGCTCACCCGTCCTTTCTCTAAATCCTGTGATTAGATCTGGAGGAGTTGACCGCCAGGAAGACAAGTGATTTTGTCTTCTGGGGTTTTATTTACTAAAATACTTAATTACCGTATTTTTCGGACTATAAGTCACAGTTTTTTTCATAGTTTGGCCGGGGGTGCGACTTATACTCAGGAGCGACTTATGTGTGAAATTATTAACACATTACCGTAAAATATCAAATAATATTATTTAGGTCATTCACGTAAGAGACTAGAAATATAAGTAGGGATGATGTTTGATAAGAAATTATCGAGTCCTCTTATCGAACCAATTCCTTATCGATTCTCTTATCGAATCCAGATAGGTTGTTGTATATGTAAAAAAAAAACCACAATATTTGGTTTAACAAAAGCTCACTTTTATTTTAAAGAAAAAAATAAAATAAAATAAATAAATAAATATTGACTGTTACCCCCCTAAAAACATATATATATATATATATATATATATATATATATATATATATATATATATATATATATATATATATATATATATATATATATATATATATTGACTGTTACTCAAAGTATATTAAGTGGGATTTTTCAGAAAAACAAATATATACACTAACACAAAAACAACCTGTCTCTGTGATCACTATAGGTGTATAAATAATAATATAGTGTTAAATAAAATCAGTCCTTGGGCACAAAACTGAAAATAATACAGCTCTCCAAAAAGTTGCTGCTATTGGAACATACTAACTACACAAACAGGCAGACAGCTAACAAACAATCCAAGACGTCTAATAAAGTTCCAAAACAGATTAATCCATTTAGGCTTTTTATTGTTGTTGATCTTGCTTTGTCTTTTACTTTTGTCTTGCACTGGACTGTTTTTTTTTTGTTTTTTTAAACTGAAATACACACAATGACAAATGTATAAGCTATGTGATTCAATCAACATACTCAAATGTAACACACAATATGTAAATATTAGCTTCACACAAATATACAGTACTATCATCAAACAAATACTTCTGAGTGTTGAAACTATTTCGATGGTGGAAATATACGACTGGCAGCCATTTTAAGTCCTCAAATACTCCATTGAAACAGTGCACAAAAATCGTTTTTCAATAAACATCTTAGTTTTAAATTTAACCACTTTCCACCTTAATATTGAGTTACATAAACAAGTTAAACAGTTTACTTACAGACTTATCTTTACCAAGGCTTGTAAGAGCTAACACAACTTGTCTACTTCTCAATTGGGGCGGTGTGGCGAAGTTGGTAGAGTGGCCGTGCCAGCAATCGGAGGATTGCTGGTTACTGGGGTTCAATCCCCACTTTCTACCATCCTAGTCACGTCCGCTGTGTCCTTGGGCAAGACACTTCACCCTTGCCCCTGATGGCTGCTGGTTAGCGCCTTGCATGGCAGCTCCCGCCATTAGTGTGTGAATGTGTGTGTGAATGGGTGAATGTGGAAATACTGTCAAAGCGCTTTGAGTACCTTGAAGGTAGAAAAGCGCTATACAAGTATAACCCATTTATCATTTATCATAATTGTCTCATGAACTTAACTGACTCGCCAACCCGGAAGTGGCCAGACTAATGACGCATAGTATTTTCATATCGCCACAAGGTGTCAGTAAGAGTCTACAATCAAATGGGCATAACATTGGCCATTTGGGATTCGTTCCCAGGCATTCGAATAAAGAACCAACTCTTTTTCTTTACTATAGTGGTCTCGATAACGGGTACCGGTTCTCAAAAAGGGATTCGAGTCTGAGGACTCGGTTCTTTTCTTATCGAACAACCGGGAAAATCAGTTTCGAGCATCATCCCTACGTATAAGATTTCATCGGATTTAGCGATTAGGAGTGACAGATTGTTTGGTAAACGTATAGCATGTTCTACATGTTACAGTTATTTTAATGACTCTTACCATAATATGTTACGTTAACATACCAGGCACGTTCTCAGTTGGTTATTTATGCGTCATATAACGTACACTTATTCAGCCTGTTGTTCACTATTCTTTATTTATTTTAAATTCAAAAGTCTATTCTTGGTGTTGGGTTTTATCAAATACATTTCCCCCAAAAATGCGATTTATACTCCAGTGCGACTTATATATGTTTTTTTCCTTCTTTATTATGCATTTTCGGCCGGTGCGAGTTATACTCCGGAGCGACTTATAGTCCGAAAAATACGGTATAAGGCACAGGAAGGATGCAGACGTACATTTTTTTCCAGAAATTATTACTGTTACGATATACTGTATTATGCTAATATGATTTTTTTTAATGTTAAAGAATATAACTTAGTACCCCAAATTTAAAGGAATTTAAAAAAAAAAAGGGCTACAACAAAAATTGCACTTTTTAATGCAGGGCAAAAGGGCTGGTGCTTGAGCACTGGGTTACTAGTATCTCCTTCATAATTGTTTTATTTTTTAAATACTAGTATCATATTTATATATATATTATTTGCTGATGTAGTTGTTAAAAAAAATACAGCCAACCATTCTCGATATACGTCAAAGTATCAAATTTTGACGCAGATAATCGGCCTGGCCGACAATTGGTCAATCTGTAGTTTGTACTAGCTTGTTGTGACATAGCAGCAGCATACAGCACTTAGGGATGGCTACCGAAGTATGTCATTTCATAAGCTTCGACCAAATTCTGTCGGTACTACCGGGTATCGATTCACGTAATATCAAACGGTACCATATTTCAGTACCTTTGTTGCAAGTGACGTCATGTCTGGTTGCAGACTCGGCCAGCTTACACATTTAGCCGTGAAGCGAACACTCGAGCAGGACTCAGTCGGACTGCCTCTAGGTCAGTGGTTCTTAACCTTGTTGGAGGTACCGAACCCCACCAGTTTCATATGCGCATACACCGAACCCTTCTTTAGTGAAAAATTAAATTGTTTTTTTTTCTCAAATTCAAGACAAAGTTATCTTTTTTTACTGGTGCACAAAATGAACCGTGTATGAGCATCACCTTGTTCAAAGAACAAAACCAACACAGTGCATGAACTGAAATGAAAATACACACCAGCAAATCAGTGTGACTTCTGCTGTTGCCTTTGAGAGACCAGTTCAGATATGCATGGCTTCACCTTGGCAAGTGCCACTATCCTTTTTTTCCCTCAGCAAAGTCTGTTCCTTTTCTTCATTTTCCACCCAGACATACAATACTAGTACACAGCTCAAGAAAAACAATATTTTTTGTTATTGTCATTGTAGGTGGGCCAAAACACTTATATGAGAAAATAATATCATGGAAATGACTGCTGTCATTTGAATATAAAAATAAAACATTTAACTTGTTATTTGGTCAGGTTTGGAACAGGTGTGCTGCTGGTGTGTCCACAGTGCATGTGCACGTCTGATGTCGCTCACATGTGCTCCACTGAATGATCAAGGAGTTTTTGCGTTTGCTCACGCATATGGAAAATTAGAGGGAACATTGTATGGGGGTATCCATAATACGCCGATAGGGAGAAGATTTTGTGTCTAGACGTCCGCGGCGGAGGCTCCGCCGAACCCCTGAGGCCGACTCACCGAACCCCTAGGGTTCGATCGAACTCAGGTTAAGAACCACTGCTCTAGGTAATGCTGCAATTGTCCATGCCAACAAATAAAGTGTACCTAATAAAAAACGCATACAGTAAGGTTCCACTTTCCAAAATGCGCTAAATCAATGCTAATATACATGCTACTGATTATACATAAAATTGTGACAATCAAAATTACAACTAAGATGCATCTTACAACCAAACAAACAATTCCATTATGAACACTTTTTAGGGTGCAAAAAAGACTAGATTTAGCCTATTCACTATTGCCATCTAACGTCTTGGAATTGCAACTCCATGCAAAGTACTTGCAAATGAGATTCAGAAGTGTAAGAAATCAAGGTATAACAATTGGACAATAGAATTATTATTAACAGCTCACTGTTAAATGTTAAATAAAAAATACATTTTATTACTCAACAAATAAAAATGTATTAAACACATGAACACACACAAAGTATAAAAATACTGTTATCGATTTCCTATAGGTACTGGGAATTGGTACTGTATCGATTCAAATGTGAAAGGTACCCATCCCTAATGGCACTACTCCTCAAGCCAGCTTTATATGACATTGGAATGGAAACAGGAGTTCAGAATTGACCCATTAAAAAATGAATACATAACGTTTTATTGATTGCTAGTTTTACCCATAACTTGATTAAGAAAATGCTGCCAAGTACCCATCCATACACGGAACAGTAATATTACCTAGCAATGGGGCAATATGAGAGGTGTCCTAACACAAGTTAATTTACAGTAGCTATGACAATGACAGAAATAATTATTTTGTTATGAGAAACTAATAAATATGCCAAATTATATACATATAGTGAGTCTAGAACCACGCCAATCAGACATTAAGGAAACCAAGCCAACATGAGCAAGCACTTTAGCGACCGAGGCAAGGAAAAGTCATCAATATAACTTTGAAGCTCCATATCATACACATTGCTGCTAATTCTTCTGGAAAGACTAAGTTATTAAAAAAATGATTTAAGGCCTACTGCACAAATGTAATGAGTATAACCATAGGAATGAATAAAAAACTCCCTTTTCATTAGTTCTCCTGAATAAAGAGATACATATAGTCTCTCTGGGTTTGTATCTCAATTACCACTATATTTGTCTGAAAATGACCAGTGACAACGTAAATAATGATACACAAACATTCAAGACATCTGTTTTCTTTTTGTCACACACACACACACACACACACACACACACACACACACACACACACACACACACACACACACACACACACACACACACACACACACACACACACACACACACACACACACACACACACACACACACACACTCTTGTATTTGTTACCTTCTTGAGACTTCCGAAGAATGCCTACCTCTTTAGGACCACCCTTTCTAGATATATAAAGATTTGTATTTACAACATTAATAATATATACATGCTATGCAAATATAAAAAAGGTAAACTTTTATTTTTAAAAAATTGTTTCGGATTTTTTGGTTTGTAATTGGTTTTTAATCTTCCTTATTTACTTTGTTATTACAGTATGTCTCAATATTCATATATATTATTATTGTTTTCATAAATTTTGGCCAAAGGGGGTGCATTTCATTTTCTTACATACACTTGTTATCACATATGTTGAATAGAGGGGGAGCACTTTTAAAATCGACACAAGGTCAATTTGAAAAATCCCTCCTTTTTGGAACCACCCTCATTTTGATAGATTTCACCAAATGAGATCTCTATTTTCTGTAATGTGCTTAAGGCCGATGACAAACGAGTCACGGACCACAGATGGCCCCTTAGCCGCACTTTGGGCACCCCAGCTGTAGAAGCTAACTGTTAACGGCCACTATAGTCTTAGTACCGTAGTGTATTTGTTCATCCTATGGTCACATATAGATAGATAGATAGATAGATAGATAGATAGATAGATAGATAGATAGATAGATAGATAGATAGATAGATAGATAGATAGATAGATAGATAGATAGATAGTACTTTATAGATTCCTTCAGGAGAGTTCCCTCAGGAAAATTTAAATGGGACGCGGGTTGTCTTACGTCAGCACCGGAAGACGTAAAATCAGCTGTTCACCTGGCAGTTTTTTTGGGGGATCAATAGGGAAGTCCTTCTTTAGCTGCCGTCTTGTTTTATCATATATTGCTGCGTTTCTACCGGTCAATGTTTACTTTTGTATGCACATTAAATCAACCAAAAAAAATCCTGACTTTGGAGCAATGTTCACAGACCTTAGTATTTGACTCTCTATTAGATGCAATGGTTTTCCGTATTGGGACCATGATTTTGGCCCTAACTTGTTCACTGGTCCTCATATGGAAGGTACTTTTCCTTGTTGATGTCTCAAGAAGGGTAGAAATACAAGTACACACACACACACACACACACACACACACACACACACACACACACACACACACACACACACACACACACACACACACACACACACACACACACACACACACACACACACACACACACACACACAAGTTTGAAACCCAAGAAGAAAGCTCTATCATCGGTGAAGATAATGGAGAAAGTTGTGGCCCGTTGTGAATTTTTCACATCCACCTGATAGGAATAATAAGCAAGCGCTTAAAAGGAGGACGGTGGGTAATTAAAGGATAATTAAAACAAATGGATGGAAAGAGACAGGCCCACATGTCTTCACATGAAATGAATGCACGGTTTCCGTTGACAAAGCCGGCCTCACTCGAGCTGGAGAGGTGTTCGCTGAAAGAGAGACGGAAGGAGGCTTGTTGGTGGGATTCTAACACAAAATGGGTGAGAGAGGGAATGCAGAAGAATGGAGGAGTGTTGGTGAGGGGGGTGCCGAAAGAAAGGGGCGGAAGGGTCGGCGAGGAGGATTGACAGCCTGTGAGTACAGCCTGACCTCCCCAGCTTTGCCTCCAACGTTCCTCCAAAGGCTTAAAGGAGACAAAAATAAAGCCCGGGAATGTTAATTTATTTTCAATTGTCAGCGCCAAGAAGGGGGAGATGAGGAGTGCATACATATACATATCAAGTGGGGAAAAGAACAAAACCAAAACACAAGTCCAAGTGTAATGCTCACACTGACATGGAGACGTGCTTCTGCTGCGATTTGTCCTCAACTACTAATTTTAGGGAACATTCTGCCCCGCCCCCGTGCCCCACATTCAACATATGTGAGAAGGGAGTTTTAAACATCACAAAATAGTTTATGGACTAAAAGTGGGACGCCAGGGCTGCCTTTACGCTTGTGGTTCCCTACTCTGGCCCGGATCAACAATTTTAAAAGGAAGACTTTGTTCACTTACTGTTCTCACTCTTATTTTTCTCGTGAGACCACAATCTATGTGCAAAAAAGAAATATGCATAAAGTAATGATTTTATTGTGACATATTACATTACATACAGTAACTCAAACCTCTTCAGAAAAAACATCTCCTGGAGTGTTTTGCATAACATGGCTTTTTCCAAAATGTGTAACTTTGACAAAAGAAATAGACCAAAAACAAATGTTCACTGCAAAGGACAATGGGTTGAATCTGTAGGACATTTCTATATTCTGATATATTTACCACCTTAGATTTCACGAAAAGCTTCTAAATTATACTCATATTGCTTTTGGGACATTATGTGACCTGAATCAGAGACTATGTTTACACTGCAGACAAGGGCTGGGCAATATAGCGATATTATACTTAAAACCGG